>NC_091468.1:15145654-15447877 GCF_027789765.1 Dendropsophus ebraccatus | reverse complement strand
AGATAGATAGATAGGAGATAGATAGATAGATAGATAGATAGATAGATAGATAGATAGATAATAGATAGATAATAGATAGATAGATAGATAGATAGATAGATAGATAGATAGATAGGAGCTGATAGATAGATAGATAGATAGATAGATAGATAATAGATAGATAGATAGATAGATAGATAGATAGATAGATAGATAGATAGGAGCTGATAGATAGATAGATAGATAGATAGATAGATAGGAGATAGATAGATAGATAGATAGATAGATAGATAGATAGGAGATAGATAGATAGATAGATAGATAGATAGATAGATAGATAGATAATAGATAGATAACAGACAGACAGATCTGTTTCGTGTGTCCTAAAATCTCATTGATTATTCATTGCTGACTGGTTTTCTTATAGTCTTTTTTTCTAAGAAAGATATTTTCTTGACAATCTGCATCGAGACACTTTGATCTCACAGCACCTTGATCCCCGGGATCTGATGACTGGTCTTAATTACATCGTATTGTCGGTCTGGTCCTGATTATCAGACAATCTGCAGGAGGTCTCCCAGTTTTTCCAGAAAATGATCCAGTGTGTGAACATTACTTGGAGTTCCAGATGTCTGAATAGTAAATGTTCTATTAATATCTTGTTACTCTTATTTGGGTTTCATTTTCAGAGAGGGAAGGAAATACTCATTATATAGAACACACTGCAGAAATTACTCACTCGTTTTTATTTTATATTCACTTGGGAAATTAAGGAAAACTTGTGGATTGTCCGTAAGTATCATACAATGCAGCGTCATAGAGTATCAGAGCCCAAGTAATATTAAGAGTCTTAATATTAAGTTGCATTACGTCTGGCAATCTGCCAACAGATACCGTTTTTGACCCCCACCCCCAATTACACATGTACAATCACCTCATCCAAGAATACATGTGTTCTCAGTGTGGAGGGAGAAGTACACCACTACCAGACTACTTTGGTATTGGCTTATCTTTCTTTTGACAGTGTTGGTAGAAAACGAAAGGACGCCCATCGGTTACAGTGACCAAAAACCTTCAGTAGAGGATGCCGACACACTTGCAATAAAGGACAGCTCTTTTGCACATGCAATTGTGTATCTCCAGAGCAAAGGATTGAGCATTTTAGATCAAAGGATATTCTGGTGCTAAGAAAAATTGACATCCTGCTGGAGCTGCTGTTAAAAAAAAAAAAAAAAAGTATACTTACCTACCCTGATCCCCCACACCCCACAATTCCTGTTGAGGCTTCATCCAGTCCCCCGCTCTAGTGTCCTGTCTAGGGCAGTGATTGGCTAAACAGACAGGTCCTGCTACAACCTTTTGTCTCAAAAGCAAGAAGAAAAGACAAGCAGTGGGAGGAAGAAGCTGCAACAGGAGCTGTGGTAGACTAGGGTAAGTATCACTTTTTCTTTTCTTTTCTTTTTTTTCTTCAGTGATTGGCCGAGAGATAACATCTGCTCAAACCTATAATTTCAAGAGCAGGAGAAAGCAACAAGTAAAAGGGGACCAGAAGAAGACAAAATGGGAGCTGTGGTGGACTGGGGTAGGTAAGTATTACTTTTCCCCCATCTATTTTTTTTCACAGCAAAATAGCAGCCCTAGCAAAATATCATTTATTTTACAACATTTTTCATTGGAGGAGATTTAAGAGGTTCCTATACACATTAGATGCTCAGTCTAAGGACTAAGGGGGCTTTGGAGGTGTGGGAGCAAGAGCTGAAGTGAGTATATTTGTGTATTTTTATGAGATCACTCTAGGAGAACAATTCTGTACCTCATGGGGGTATTCTTACCGAGGACAACTGTACCTCCTGAGGGACAAGTCTGTACCTCATGGGGGGCAGCTATACTTACTGGGGACAAGTGTACCTCCTGGGGGACAAATCTTTACCTTTGGGGGGGGGGGTAGCTATACCTACTAGGACCAACTGTACCTACAAGGGGGCAGCTCTACCTACTGGTGGGCAACTATACCTTACCTGGACAAATATATACCTACTGGGGCAGCCCTACCTACAGATGGGAACCTACTGAGGGGCATCTGTCTAATTACTGAGAGCACCTACTGACCTACAATGGGCACCTATTTATCAAGGTGGCTTAATTATCATTTGGGAACCTAAGCGTGTGGCAGGAGTGAGGATGATATTGGAAGAGTATATGACCTAAGATATTTATTAAATTCTGCAGACACGAGCAAAGACTGTCAGCAGTCATCTTGTTAGTCTGTGAGTCACTGGATTTAACTGCACTGTAATCATTGTATTTTCACTATATGGTAATATTTGCCTGTGTACAGTGCTTTAAATATTATTATTATTATTATTATTATTATTATTATTATTATTATTATTAGTAGTAGTAGTAGTAGTAGTAGTAGTAGTAGTAGTAGTGTGGTCACTAGTAATATGTCAGGATGTGGAGATATTTGTCCCTTGTATGGTGTTATTATTCATTGTATTGGACTTGGCATACTGGGTTTTAGTAACAGTATAATATTTATTCACTATGTGCTCATGCTGTGATGCTATTATTTGGCATTTATGTTATGTTGATTTTATTACAGTGGATTTTGTTTAGTAATAGTATATTAGTAATAATAGGTACAGTGATATCTTATGGCTATTATTTGGTAAATGTATTGCTATTATATAGTGGTAGACGGTTCACTTTGCAGGTACTGTTTAAGGCTGGGTTCACACTACGTATATTTCAGTCAGTATTGTGGTCCTCATATTGCAACCAAAACCAGGAGTGGATTAAAAACACAGAAAGGATCTGTCCACACAATGGTGAAATTGAGTGGATGGCCGCCATATAACAGTAAATAACTTCCATTATTTCAATATAACAGCCGTTGTTTTAAAATAACAGCAAATATTTGCCATTAAATGGCGGCCATCCACTCAATTTCAACATTGTGTGAACAGAGCCTTTCTGTGTTTTCAATCCACTCCTGGTTTTGGTTGCAATATGAGGACCACAATACTGACTGAAATATACGTAGTGTGAACCCAGCCTAGAAAGATCTGCACATATCCTTATGACACTTATATACTTATGACGCCATTATAATTTTTGCCGCAGGGAGTTAAAATTGACCATGGTTGGCTAATAGATCAGGGCCCTGAATAGGGAGTTACCCCTAATATAGAATTCTAAAATAGAGTGTTTGAAAATGGGATTTATAGAGTAAAAAAAAGAAGAAAAACAATCAGTCGGGCCATGGACTGATAACTGTTGAGTCGACCAAACAATCTGTTTTGTCTGATAACAATCCATTGTGTATGGCTGTGATAAGATGATCAGTAACTATACTGTGACTATAATCTCCGTCATTCATATGTAGATGAGACCACACACCTGTCACCATTCATGGACTCCCATTCACAAACCTATTTATTGACACAACATCATTAGGAAACCTAAATTAGTGACACTCATCCCCATACAATGGGACTCACTCAGCTCACTCATAGCAGGGGGAGGATTCCATTAAACGTCCTATGTTGATCAGGTAATTCTATCAAGATGTAACGACAATCATTGCTTTCATTTATGTCATTTTGAACCTTTGACCTATAGATGACAAATGATCAGTATGTGCAATATGATTAGATTTTTTTTTTTGCCAGAAGCTGACAAAAAGGAAAGGGCTGCATGAACATCGCTATATATTAGGTGGATAGATACCATAAGACAGGCTCATATATATATATATATATATATATATATATATATATATATATATATATTTTTTTTTTTTTTTTTATTATTATTATTATTTTTTTTTTTACTTATTTTTTTTTTTTTCAGTAAAAAAGGACTAGTGCTTATATTTTGGGTAGGTCTTATTTTCGGAGAAACACAGTATGCCCCACTCTATATAATGGTTAACCGCCATACTGTATGTCCAGTTATGCTCCTAAACTGTAAGTTCCCCGATAGTTTGGCCTCCATACTGTTAACCTCCCTCTGCCATACTGTATACCCCCCCATACTTTTTACCTCCCTCCGCCATACTGTATACCCCCCCATACTGTATAGCTCCCTCCCCCTCTGTAGTTCTTTCCCTATACTGTATACATCCCCTCTCTGCAGGTAATCCCCATACTGTATACCTCCCCCCCTCTGCAGGTAGTCCCCATACTGTATTCCTCCCTACCCCCTCTGCAGGTAGTCCCCATACTGTATACCTTCCTCCCCCCTCTGCATGTGGTCCCCATACTGTATACCTCCCCCCCCCCCCCCCGCAGGTGTACCCCTTTCTGTATACCTCCCTCCCCCCTCTGCAGGTGGTCCCTTTTCTGTATCCCTTCCTCTCCCCTCTGCAGGTAGTCCCCATACCGTATACACCCCCCTCTGCAGGTAGTCCATATACTGTATACCTCTCCCGCTGCAGGTGGTCCCCATACTGTATACCTCCCCCGCTGCAGGTGGTCCCCATACTGTATACCTTCCCCGCTGCAGGTGGTCCCCATACTGTATACCTCCCTCCCCCTCTGCAGGTGGTCCCTTTTCTGTATACCTCCCTCTCCCCTCTGCAGGTAGTACCCATACCGTCTACACCTCCCTCTGCAGGTAGTCCCCATACTGTATTCCTCCCCCCTCTGCAGGTGGTCCCCTTAATGTATACCTCTCTCCCCCCTCTGTAGTTCTTTCCCTATACTGTATACATCCCACTGTGCAGGTAGTCCCCGTACTATATATACTGGCACTGAGTGGCACCCCCATGTAGGATGTATTCATTGGCTGAGCCCCCATACTTTCTTTTGTTACAGTATGGGGGAACAACTATAGAAGGGGAGGGAGGTATCCAGTATGTGGACTACCTGCAGAGGGGATGTATATTGTATGGGGGTAATAAAATCCTCCATTTATTATCTTTGGAGTCTCTGTAAGCAGCTTTCCTCTATCTTGTCCAGTTTCTTGGAGAATGAATGTGCGACCTGCTGCTCCACCCAGTGGGGCATTTGAGGTCTCCATTCTTGAGATTTTTGGCAGTCTCTTAGTATTGCGCTATCTCTTTGATACTGTGGATAGGACATAACTTGTCAAGCCTTATAGACCCTATAGATCATACAATGACCAGGTGAAATTGGATGGAGTTTTTTTTTATTTTTTTTTAGATCTGCAATAATCACATAGAAGAAATTGTATAAAGATGCGTTCAACAAAAGTATATGATATCATTCACCAACAAAAATGGGAAATGATTGAGTGCTCGAATAATTGGAATAAAATAAATAAAACATGGAAGGCTCGCGCCAATGATAATGGCTGATCGCAAGGGGCTCCCGACCTCAGATGGGTTATCTTCATGAAGTTATTGGTTGAAGTATGCTCAATTGGATGAAATGCGATCCCCGCCCATGATCTGTGCCATATCACGGGATGACCTCTATATACAGTACTTATACAGTGGGCAATTTCCTTTCACATTCCGATCCTATTACCTCAATGTAAACTGATCGTATGAATTTTCCTTCCACGTCTTGCGTCCTTGGTATCCATTGGATTGTTCTAATTTACTCCAGGTGGGGGGAAACAATGTAAGTGGTGTCTATTAGAAGATTGGATTACTCATATAAAGGCAATTTGCCCCCATACAAGGACAGGAGAAAATGACACCAGCAAAGGGGCCAATGCCCAGGTGCACATTACCAGTTTGGAGAATGGGCGAGTCTTTGGCTTGGCTCGGGTAATCAGATACAGGACTAGAACATCAAGTTGAGTCTCCAGGTGAAGGATGACTCGGACGATGGCCGTCCAAGAAAGCCGTTGTCCTGGTGTCAATGTTTACTAGGCAGGGGTACGATTAATCATCAAACGAAGATATATTGAAACCACGTTCCTTCCCTAAACAAGATAAAGGCTTTGGCAATGGGCTGATGGCTCCTGTGGGAGTCACATAGTTGCTTCATGAATCAAAGCTTTCCGTGGTAGCTGAGAGACTAGGATAAACTTGCGTTTCAGTGGTTGCAAATGGGAAATCCAATTTAAGCGTCCTATGCTTACATTTTTTCAGCAGTGACTTTACCCCCCCTCGCAAGCCGCTTTGACATTTGATCTTTGACTGAAACCTTCAGTGTTCAGAATATACAAGTGACCGTAAAAACTAAACAGTGCCGTGTGGCTGCGCTAAGGTCAATGGGAGTGTAAGGCTGCGTCTTATACGTGTACTGTACATAAGACTCACTGCCGACGTGTCCTTTATAGTCTATGGTGGGAATGGAAGAATTTTATATGGAAATGTACCATAGAATCCTTAAAGGGAATGTAACATCAGAAAATTGTTTTACCCTTAGAAGACGCGGCCAATTTTCATTTTTGCTCTTTCGTTTTTTTCCTCCTCATGTATATAAGGCCATAGCGTGCGCTTTTTTTCACCTAGAGACCCAGATGAGACCTTACTTTTTGCACCACTAATTGTACTTTGCAATGGCAGACGTGATTTTTAAATAAAATAGGTAGTGAAATCAGAAAAAATTAATTGTGTGGTGAAATTAATAAAAAAACAATTTTTTTTTTTAATGGGGGGGGGGGGGGTTTAAGCCGTTCGCCCTAGGGTAAAACTGACTTTATTTATGTTCCTCAAGTTAGTACGATTATAGGAAATGTAACTTGTGTAACTTTTATATTATTTGATGGCTTTTAAAAACTTAAAACCATTTAACAAAACTAAATGTTCCTTAAAATGTCTGTATTCCCAGGCTTACAGAGCTTTTATCCTTTGGTCTATGGGGCTGTGTGAGGTGTCATTTTTTTGCACCATGATCTGTACTTTCTATCAGAACCTTGTTTGTGTATATGCAACTTTTTGTTCACTTTTTATCACAATTTTTCTGGATTTGATGTGACCAAAAGTGTGGAATTTTGCACTTTGGATTTTTTTTGCGCTAACGCCCTTTAACGTGCGAGATCAGGAATATGATAATTCAATAGTTCAGGCAAATACGCACGCGGAGATACCAAACATGTTTTTTTTATTTTTTATTTATAAAATGGCAAAAGGGGGGTGATTCAGATTTTTATTAGGGGAGGGAATTTTCTATTAAGAAAAAACAAACAAACAAACAAACATTTTTTTCACACATTCTAGAAGTCCCCCTGGATTTAGAGTTATTCCCCCTGGGAGACTTCTAGTATAACCACATTGATCTCTCATTGAGATCTATGCAGTATTTATAGATAGATAGATAGATAGATAGATAGATAGATAGATAGATAGATAGATAGATATATAATAGATAGGAGATAGATAGATAGATAGATAGATAGGAGATAGATAGATAGATAGATAGATAGATAGATAGATAGATAAATAGATAGATAGATAGATGATAGATAGATAGATAGATAGATAGATAGATAGATAAATAGATAGATAGATAGATAGATAGATAGATGGATGGATGGATAGATAGATACTGTATAGATCAATGAGATCTATTGATGATCTATTGCTCTCGGCTGCTGCAGCTGAGAGCAATGGATTACTGAGCCGGGATCAGCGCCATTGCGACGCAGACCCCGGGCCGGACAAGATGCGGGGACCGCTCCTCCGCAATCACGCTGCAGGGGGGGGGGCGGTCCTGCCACTAAACCACCACTGATGTGGTAATAAAAAGGCATTTAGATGCAGCTGTCAACATACAGCACCCGGGATCGCTGCATACAGCTACCGGGATTGTGGCGGTTAAGAGCGGGGCCGTCACACGGCCCCCCTCTGAACGGCCCTAGCGGCTCCTTGATGCACAATTACATCATGGGTCAGCTAGGGGTTAAATAATGTTTTTATATTACACTTTTTTTAAAGAGTTTTCAGTGATTTTTTTTTTTTTTTTCCTAATTTTCCATTTTTCTATCTATTTTATAAAATAATCCTGAGATCGTGCAGTTTTCATTCTCACCACTGGGGCTAAAACTAAGTTGAAACTTCCTGTTGTGTCTGTGGTGATAAGAGGAGGCTGCTGTAACGTGATCTGTACAGCACTGCAGCGACAGTAGATAGGGGAGACAATAGCACCTCTTCAAAGGTTACAGAGCGTCTGTCTATTGTCATCTATGTCCATGAGTCTTGCTGTAAAGCAGGGATGGGGAACCCTTGGCCCTCCAGCTGTTGCAAAACTACAATTCCCAACATGCCTGGACAGCCTTTGGAATTGTAGTTGTGCAACAACTGGAGGGCCGAAGGCTTCCCATCCCTGCTTTAAAGCAAGTCACTAAATGCTGTTAAAACATCTCCGGCAAGATGGCAGCTCCCATAACAATGTACACAAAGGGAAAAAAAATTAAATTCAGAAAATAGAAACAGATTAGAATAAAATAAATTTTTAACTTTTTTGTATTTGAAAAAATTAAAATCAGAAAATAGAAACAGATTAGAATAAAATAACTTATTTGTATTTGATTCTAATAAGTAAAAGAAAATTTAGGCGATACATTCCCTTTAATAGGAACTCTATAGTAATCTTGATAAAGTTGTGGCAGCTTTACTTGTTGGAACTCCTTGGAGGGTGCCTGGGCATAATGGAAATCATAGTTTTACACAGCTTCCTGACATACCAGCCTTTACTTGCAGCTGCTGCTAGTCAGATTCTTAGTTGTAATTTGAATTCAATTTTAACTGTATAAATCCATATGTAGTGAGCTCCTCCTAGTGGTGGCAGCATGCAGCTTGAATTTGCAGTTTCACACATACCATAAAGGCAGACCAGGCAACTATTATGGCACCCATGGTGAGAGATAGTCTGACACTGCTTCCTGACTGGCATAATATTTACTCATAACTACAACTAGGCAGATGCAGGTGCTATATGCAGCCAGAATTATACAATTTACAAGGGTACTCCAGCAAAAACAGATTGTTTAAAACTAACTGGTGTCAGAAAGTACCAGGGATTTGTAATTTATCTAAATTAAAAAAATCTCAAGTCTTCCAGTACTTATCAGCTGCTTCATGTCCTGCAGAAAGTGGTTTATTCTTTCCAGTCTGACACAGTGCTCTCTGCTGCCACCTCTGTCCATGTCAGGAACTGCCCAGAGCATTAGCAAATCCCCATAGAAAAACACTCCTGCTCTCCAGACTGTAAATAATACATCACTTCCTGCAGGGCTCCCAGCAGCTGATAAGTATTGGAAGACTTAAGATTTTGGAGAGCAGTCTGGAGAGCAGTGGTCTTGGATAGTCTTGTCGCATATGTTGTAATGGCCACTTGGTATACACATTAGAAAGTATGTTTGGCGACGGATTTAATGGAGCCACCATCTATAGCTTATAATAATGTGCCATACACATTAGGATAATTTGAGCAGATCTGCAGTCAAGTTTATATGTATAAGGAACGTTCCTTCAGACATCTGGGGTCCAGTTCTATTGTATTTCAACATTAAATTTGTATGCAAAGTAGTTAATTTCCAAAAGAAAAATAACTTGCTCTACAGTGCCATCTAGTGGAGGTAGTCCCCATTCAAATCAATGTTTGACCTTTAAGAGCCTTAAAACATGATTGGGGATCATCTGCCAAGCCAAAATCTTCATTGGAAGGGAGCGTTACCCATCTGTATACATGGGGAGGTCATAAAGGATAGCGTTCTGTTGAAATAACATGTCCAATATTAATTTGTACACGTCTTTAGCTGTACTATAGTGTCCCTCTGGTGAAACCACTTCCAACCAGTCAGCGTCTGTAATGGTGTCCCGTCTGGGTCTCTGATTAGCTGTGGTGGCCTGCAACGTCACAACCCCAAAACCTGGAAGTGGACGCATAGCGGGGATAGAGCTGTAAGATATCAGCAGGGGTGAAGGAGCCAGGGAGGTAAGTGTAGTTTATTATTATCAATCTCCACTTTCCTGGCATATAGTGAAAAAGTCCTGCAGTGTCCCAGAGTAGGTGTCCACTGCTCTTTTCTAGCAGGTATAGGTCGGTACTGTGTCTTATATGCTCTGAGGCTGAAGGTCTATAGTATGCTACTTCCGCCACCTGGTGTCACTGTACGTCACTGTATGGTTTGCACGGCCGAAGGTCAAAACTGTATTAAGGGTTAACTGATTGATCTATTGATTATATGACTCATGACACTGTCTGCTGATTCTTCACCTTGACCAATCCCTTAGCAAGCTACCTCAGAGGGTATTAACCTACGGAGGGTATTAACCTGGGGAGAGATGTAAGCGGTGCGGGGAGGGAGAGAGGTGAGCGGAACATGGAGGGAAGGAGAGTGGTGAGCGGCATGGAGCGAGATGTGAGCAGCACGGGGCGGGAGTCAAAGAGGTAAGCGGCATGGGGAGAGATGTGTACGGCACAGACAGGAAGGGAAAGAGGTGAGTGGCACAAGGAGGGAGGGAGAGAGGTGAGCGGCACAAGACAAGCATGGGCAGGAAGGGGATGGTGGTGGACGGCCTTACTCTCAGGAGGTGCCTTACTTTCTGGTGGGGGTGCCTTATTTTGGGGGGATGCCTTTCTTTGGGCTAGTTGATAGACTAGTTGGGATGTCCTATTTTCGGGGAAACATGGTAGTGGGGTTGGGACTAGTTGAGGCAGATTCACATCTACTCAGAATTTATATGAGCAACAATGCGTGTCCAGAATCTGTTGAGGAGATTGTACCAGGGCCTGGCCACGCGGCCAGGACCCATTTGCAAAACTACTGTTTATTTTTTCCTGACAACTGATACCCTAGCAGTGTCCGGTTGGAGCGCAGCAAGATGGGGCTGTGGTGAGAATCGGGACTGCTCCAATCCATGCTGGTAGTTGCATTTCACTCAGGACTTAGGCTACTATTACACGGAATGAAAATCGGCCAAATCGGAACGAATGACAACAATCATCGGTTGATCGTTGATTTAGGTTTGAACCTATAATTGTTGGGCGCCGACTGACGATATATATTACCTATCCAGTCTGCAGGGCTCCTCTTGCGGTCTTCCTCTCCCCGGGTCCCGCACTCCAGCTTCAGAGCGGCCTGTCAGCTGAGACAGGCCGCTCTGAAGCTGGAGTGCGCTGGACCTGGGGAGAAGACTGCAAGAGGAGCCCTGCAGCCTGGAAGGTAATATAGTATAGTATAAAGTAAAAGCAAGGGCTGCAAGGACATCGGTAACGATGTCCCTGCAGCCCTTGTTAAACGATAATCGGGCTGTGTAATAGGCCCAGTAAACGAGCGCCGATCTAGCAGATCGGTGCTTGTTTACAGTAATTATCGGACCTTCATTGGCCCGTGTAATAGTACCGTTAGGGTATCTGCAAACGGCTCTTCTCAGCCAGACAGCCACCTTTAAATAACTACTGAAATATTTGGCCAATGATCAACACCTGGTCCCCATGTGTCTGAGAATTTACAAAGACTATAGAATAGTAAATTACAGAATTAAGCCTTTAAGATGGTCTTCTTGCATTTTCTGTTTACTATGTGATGTTCTTACCGAGTCACAAGACCCTCGATGGCTGCCAGTCCTGAAAGGGCGGATTAGGAATAGCTTTCCTATCTGGCCTCTATCATTGTAATGAGTGCGGACAGAAGATTCAGAGGTTATTGAATGTAATTATTGCTTGGATTGATTATGGAGATTAGAGAACGCATCTTTACCAATCAGGCTGTGATCTGTGGCCTGCTCTGTGTCAGCGCTCTAAGCTTGAGCCTAATGTTTTCACACAGCACACAAGGCCTATTTGTTAAGTGCACATTGCCAAGTCTGTGATCCAGATGAGGAACCGGTGATCACTGAGTCCGTTTTATCTACTGTATCTATATTCATTTTCCTTCAAGACGTCAACACTCGCCTTTAAACTCTCGAAAGTATCATCAACAGCGCAAATGTGTCTTTCAACGGCTCCATTATATACAGTATGTGGGTGGAAGTTATTGCTGTTGTGAGCTCCCTAAGATCTATCTTGAAAAAGCCTGTGATAAAATCCTCAGATGTAGTGTTTTACTTAGACATTTCTTAATGTTGTTTTCTTTTCAGTCTGACGCAGTGCTCTCTGCTGCCACCTCTGTCCATGTCAGGAAGTGTCCAGAGCAGCAGCAAATCTACATAGAAAACCTCTCCTGCTCTGGACAGTTCCTGACATGGACAGAGGTGGCAGCAGAGAGCACTGTGTCAGACTGGACAAAATACACCATTTCCTGCGGGACAAACAGCAGCTGATAAGTACTAGAAGACTGGAGATTTTTAAATAGAAGTAAATAACTAATCTATATAACTTTCTGACACCAGTTGATTCGGAAGGAATTTTTTTTTTTTTTTTTTTTTTTTTTTTTTTTTTTTTATAGCGTACCCCTTTAACCCCTTGCCGCAAAATGACGTTTGGGGAACGTCATGTAAAGTAGGTAGTTAATGCAACATGACGTTCCCCAAACGTCATGTTGTTCCTGCCTCCCCCCGCAGCCCGTAAGTGAGATCGGGCAGCGGGAGGAGGCAGTATCACACCACATCCTCCCGCTGCCTCTGCCCGGAGGGAAGCCGCGCTCCCCCCGGGCAGTTAACCCCATAAACGCCGCGGTCGATGCGACCGCAGCGTCTATGGGGGAGATGTGGTGTTTGCCGGTGATCGGGCGGCGGGAGGAGGCTGCAGGACGTTGCCTCCTCCCGCCGCCACTGTCACAGTGTCCCCTGGCCCCCCTTCCACTGCCGCCGGTACCGGAGATCGCCGATATCAACGTTATACCGGCAATCTCCGGTACCGGCGCCGCCGACAGCTTTCATCTCCCCCCACCGTGAATCCACGGTGGGGGGAGATGAAAATGTAATCATCAGACCCCAGATCAGCCCCCCTAGTGCCCCGATCTCTAACCCGCTCCCTCCCCGGGCGGCCATCAGATCCAAGATGGCCGCCCCCATCCCAGCGAACAAACGATGTTTGTTCGCAGGGATGGAAATGAAAGAATGATCAAAGCCCCATGCTCTCCGCCACCGGAGGTAGCGGAGAGCATGGGGCAGTGATCGGGGACCCCCCCGTGTGGTCCCGGAGCAGGCGATCGGCGGTATATACTATATACCGCCGATCGCCTGTTCCCAGTGCTGCCGGCAAAAAGTGTTACAGTGTCGCCCCCCAAGTCGCCCCCCACCCCCCCAGTCACCCCCGTCCCCCAGTCACCCGCCCTTCCCATTATACGTTACCTGATCCTGGAGCTCCTTCCTCTTCGGTGTCCTGGCTGCTTCTGATGTGCGCATGTGCGCCAGAAGCGTCCAGCTCTGAAAATTTAAAGTGACAGAGACCAATTTGGTCTCTGTCACTAAACTATGATTACTGTGATAGAAAATAGCACAGTAATCATAGTAATACAGTGAAAATGAATGGATAAAGTTCAAAAAGTGAAAAACACACAAAAAAAAAACACACACACTTTTTATTATAGTAATAATTGCAGTTTACTCCCAAATTACCCGTAACCACCGCACGTTGCCCATAACCGCCCCAGGTTGGCCGAAATCACGCCAGATTGCACGTAACCACCACACGTTGCCCGTAACAACCGCACATTCCCCTTAACCCCCGCACGTTGCCAGTAACAACCGCACATTGCCCGTAACCACCGCACGTTGCCCGTAACCACCGCACGTTGCCCGTAATCATGCCAGATTGCCCGTAACAACCACACGTTGCCCCTAACCACCGCACGTTGCCCCTAACCACTCCAGGTTGCATGTAATCACAACAGATTACCCGTAACCACCCCAGGTTGCCCGTAATCACGCCAGATTACACTTAACCACTGCACATTGCCCGTAACAACCGCACATTGCCCGTAACCACCGCACGTTGCCCGTAACAACCGCAAGTTGCCCGTAACCACCGCACGTTGCCCGTAACCAACGCACGTTGCCCGTAATCATGCCAGATTGCACGTAACAACCGCACGTTGCCGGTAACCACCGCACGTTGCCCGTAACCAACGCACGTTGCCCGTAATCATGCCAGATTGCCCGTAACAACCACACGTTGCCTCTAACCACCCCAGGTTGCATGTAATCACAACAGATTACCCGTAACCACCCCAGGTTGCCCATAATCACGCCAGATTACACTTAACCACCGCACGTTGCCCGTAACCACCGCACGTTGCCGGTAACCACCGCACATTGCCCGTAACCACCGCACGTTGCCCGTAATCACGCCAGATTGCACGTAACCACCGCACGTTGCCCCTAACCGCCCCAGGTTGCCTGTAATCACACCAGATTACCCGTAACCACTGCACGTTGCCCCTAATCGCCCCAGGTTGCCCGTAATCACGCCAGATTACACGTAACGACCGCACGTTGCCACTGACGGCCGCACGTTGCCACTGACGGCCGCACGTTGCCTCTAACCACCCCAAATTGCCAAAGACCCCCTCCAGATTGCCGTAACCAACCCAAATTACATATAAGCACTTCAGTTTATCCGTAACCAACCCAGATTGTCCGTAACCACCCCACGTTGGCCGTAACCACAGCAGGTTACCTGTAACCACCCCAGATTGTCTGTAACTACCGCAGATTACCCATAACCACCTCCAGATTACCCGTAACCACCTCCAGATTACCCGTAACCACCCCACATTACCTGTAATCTAATTTTTTTATTGTATTTTAGTAACTGTGCTATTCTAATAACTGTTTCTAGCTGCGGTTTTGCTCCAGCAAATTGGCGCTCCTTCCCTTCTGAGCCCGGCTGTGTGCCCATACAGTGGTTTATGCCCACATATGGGGTACCGTTCTACTCAGGAGAACCTGCGTTACAGATTTTGGGGTACGCTTTCTTTCCTGTTCCTCGTGAAATTTAGAAATTTCCAACTAAAGGAACATATTACTGGAAAAATTCGAGTTTTTCATTTTTACTGTCTACTTTTGAATACTTTCCTCTAATACCTGTGGGGTCAAAATGGTCACCACACCCCAAGATGAATTCTTTGAGGGGTGTACTTTCCAAAATGGGATGACTTATGGCGAGATTTTACTACACTGGCACTACAGGGGCACTAAAAAATGCACCTGGCGCTCAGAAACTTCTTCAGCAAAATCTGCACTGAAAATGCTAATTGGCGCTCCCTTCCTTCTGATCCCTGCTGTGTGCCCATAGAGTGGTTTATACCCACATATGCGGTACCGTTCTACTCACGAGAACCTGCGTTATAAATTTTTGGGTACATTTTCTCTCCTGTTCCTCGTGAAATTGAGAAATTTCAAACTAAACAAACATATTATTGGAAAAATTTGAGTTTTTCTTTTTTACTCTCTACTTTTAAATACTTTCCTCTAATACCTGTGGGGTCAAAATGGTCACCACACCCCAAGATGAATTCTTTGAGGGGTGTACTTTCCTAAATGGGGTGACTTTTGGGGGGGTTCTATTCTGCTGACACTACAGGGGCGCTGCAAACGCACCTGGCGCTCAGAAACTTCTTCGGAAAAATCTGCACTGAAAATGCTAATTGGCGCTCCTTCCCTTCTGAGCCCAGCTGGGTGCCCATACAGTGGTTTATGCCCACATATGGGGTACCATTCTACTCAGGAGAACCTGCGTTACAGATTTTGGCATGCAGCTTCTCCCCTGTTCCTCGTGAAATTGAGAAATTTCCAACTAAACGAACATATTATTGGAAAAATTCTAGTTTTTCAATTTTACTGTCTTATTTTGAATACTTTCCTCTAATACCTGTGGGGTCAAAATGGTCACCACACCCAAAGATGAATTCCTTGAGGGGTGTACTTTCCAAAATGGGGTGACTTATGGGGGGTTTCTCGTCTGCGGACACTACAGGGGCACTGCAAACGCACCTGGCGCTCGGAAACTTCTGCAGCAAAATCTGCATTGAAAAAGCTAATTGGCGCTCCTTCCCTTCTGAGCCCTGCTGTGTGCCCATACAGTGGTTTATACCCACATATGGGGTACCGTTGTATTCAGGAGAACCTGCGTTACAAATTTTGGGGTACTTTTTTTCTCTTGTTCCTCGTGAAATTGAGAAATTTCAAACTAAACAAACATATTATTGGAAAAATTCGTGTTTTTCATTTTTACTGTCTAATTCTGAATACTTTCCTCTAATACCTGTGGGGTCAAAGTGCTCATCCTACCCAAAGATGAATTCTTTGAGGGGTGTAGTTTCGAAAATGGGGTGACTTTTGGGGGGATTCTATTCTGCGGACACTACAGGGGCTCTGCAAACGCACCTGGCGCTCAGAAACTTCTTCAGCAAAATCTGCATTAAAAAAGCCAATTGTCGCTCCCTTCCTTCTGAGCCCTGCTGTGTGCCCATACAGTGGTTTACGCCCACATATGGGGTACCGTTGTATTCAGGAAAACCTGCGTTACAAATTTTGGCATGCTTTTTTTCTCATGTTCCTTTTGAAAATGAGAAACTTTAATCTAAACGTTTATATTATTTGAAAATTTAAATTTTCGATTTTTTTACGGCCTAATTGTGAATACTTTCCTCCAGCCCCTGTAGGGTTAAAATGCTCATTATACCCCTAGATTAATTCTTTAAGGTGTCTAGTTTCCAAAATGGGGTCACTTATGGGGGTTTCCAGTATACAAGCCTTCTAAATCCATTTAAAAAAAGAACTGGTCCCTAAAAAAAATCAGTTTTGGAAATTTTCACAAAATGTGATAATTTGCTAATAAATTTCTAAGCCCAGTAACACCCTAAAAAAGTAAAATATGTTTTCAAAATTATGCCAGAATAAAGAGGACATATTGGTAATGTGATTTAGCAACTAATTTATGTGCTATGACTTGCTTTTTTAGAAGCAGAGAATTTCAGAAGTTCATAAAATGCAAAATTTTCAAATTTTTCATGATATTTTGATGTTTTTCACAAAAAATACACAAAGTAGTGACCAAATTTTGCCACTAATATAAAGTGCCATATGTGACGAAAAAACAATCTCAGAATCGCTAGCATACGTTACAGCATCACTGAGCTATAAGAGCATAAAGTGAGACAGGTCAGATTTTGAAAAATGAGCCTGGTCATTAAGGCCAAAACAGGCTTTAGAGGCAAGGGGTTAAGTAAAAGGTGATTCCCAAAAATTATTTAATGAACATAAACCAAGTGTATCATGTGTATTGTGGTCAGTAAAAGGACCATACTCTAATGCTTAGGTGCCCAGGCTATGCTCAGTCCAAGCCTCGATTACATTATAAGGATATCTGTCCTGATGCAGTCTGGTCACATGACTCTCGATAAAGCTTTATGTTTACAGATTTAAGCACCATCTTTACCCCTTTAAGGCACGCATACAAGTAAACACTTCCTACCATGGCCGGGCCCAGCTTGTGGGAGCTTATGCACTCCATGGAAGGTACACACAATGATGGAGAACATTTACATTTGTTACTTAGCTGGTAGTTTGTTTTCTTTTAACAACCCAATGGACAATGGGATTACCGGGACAAATCATTTATTTTATGCTAATTTCAAGATGTCATCTCGTTGCCTTCCAGCATTTGGGCCGTGAACTCTACTTTTCTGGATGCAAGTCTTTCCATCTGTTACCATTTCCCACCTTTTTTATGTTTTTGAAGTTTCTAGATCTGAGCGAGTATCTTAATTTTCTTGACCTTGTCAGCCCCGGATTGGATCTGGGTTTCATGAGAAAACACAAAAATATGACATTAGTTGGTATGATGACATTAGCCACTGACCGACACATTCACGGGAGAGCATTGTACTTGGAGGATACATTTTGGAAATCAAATATTTGAGTCAATTTTTTTTGTTTGAGTTTGTTACTTATATTGTTTTCCACAATTTTTGTGCAAATTTTACAATTAATTAACTAACTCTATCTTATAAAATAGTCAGTCGGGCAGACAAGACATATGCAGTTTGTCTAGTATCCACAGAGGGTGCATATAGCCAGCGATGTCTGTGCGTTTGGCATCCCCATGTTTGTGACTTCTCTCTCTTGAGGTTAGGAAATTCCCCTCTGTTTCCATAAATCCTATAAACTAATTTAAAAATCTACAGTCTTCCAGTACCTATTAGCTGCTGTATGTCCTGCAGGAACTGGTGTATTCTTTGCAGTCTGACACAATGCTCTCTTCTGCCACCTCTGTCCATGTCAGGGACTGTCCAGAGCAGGAGAGGCTTTCTATGGGGATTTGCTACTGCTCTGGACAGTTCCTGACATGGACAGAGGTGGCAGAGAGAATTGTGTTAGACTGTGTTAGATAGTAGCTGATAAGTACTGGAAAACTTTAGATTTGGAAAGAGAAGTAAATTACAAATTTATCTAACTTTCTGATACCAGCTAATTTGAAAGGGTGTTTTTTTTTTTTTTGCCAGAGAACCCCCTTAAGGTTCCTATACACCTAAGGTTCCTATACAGGTTTAGTTCAACTGAATGTTCACATGTTCCCTTTGGGGAGGGGAGGTATAAGCCCACCAACATCATCTATCAGTAGAGACTCCGTATGCCCCATAGGTAACTTTAGTATAAAGTATATTGGGGCCGATGTAGAACCTCCAGTTATGAGATTATTTACAGCCTATCAGGGGAGAATTCCAATTAAGTGCTGGTCCTACAATCTAACCATGTGGCCCTCAGACCAAAAATAATAGTCTGGTAGATCACATGTAAAGGTAAGACTGGGTTCACACTGTGTTTTTGCAGTCTTTTTTTTTTTTTTTTCTCCATCCCTTTTTTTCCTTTTAACATTTTAAAAGGATCAAAAACGGATTGAAAAAAATCCTTTTTTTCAGCTTACATAAAAACATGGTCAAGGTTAAAAAAACAGATGCGTTTTGATCCTTTTTCTTTTTTTTTTTATACCCGTCAATGGAAAAACGTGTCGAAGCGGATGCACACAAATACAACCGTTTTTTTCATCCTTTTTTTGAAAAGAAGAAAAAAAAAGGATGGACAAAATGGGCAGTAAAAACGCAGTGTGAACCTAGCCTAAGTAAAAACACACAAAGAGAAAATACGGTGAAACTTGTTCTAAAATAAAAAAAAAATTTGCTAAAATAGTTGAAGATTTTAAACAATAAAATGTGTAAAAGAGCAATAGTAATAAAAAAATTTAATGTAATGAAAGAAGTTTTCCAGAGCTATAGGAAGCACATAGGAAAGCAATGTTAGGTTTGGCTGCGCCCAGAGGCATAGCAACTGAAATGACAGCAGACAGAGTAAATACTTGAGGGTTAAGAGGTCAACCTTGGCCAATCTTGAGTGGGAACTGCACTATTTCTGAACTTTTTGACTGCTTCACTTTAAAAGCAACTTTGGTCTGGAAAGGTTTTATATATATAAAACATCTTTAAGGTTTACAGATATCCTTCGGATCACAGCAAGTAGCAAGACGGATCTTGACAATAGAATATGTACAACCGAAGCATTTGTAGACTTTTGCGTTTTCTGTAGATTTCCGTAGGAATTTGTGTATTGTTTAATAAAGTGAGTTAGGTTGAAAAGAAACATAAAGGTCCCCGATAGAGCTGAACTCATTTGATTACCGGTGGCTGAAAAAGTGGGATGCAGCCTTAAAGGGGTACTACAGCGTGGGGGCACTTTTGCGCTGGGACCGGGGACGAGGTGGCCGAGGGAAAAGACGTCCACTCACCTCCCGACTCCAGCGGCGGGTCCCGCCTCCTTCACTGAGTGGCTAAGCGGACCTGAGAAGTCACCAGGGAGGTGAGTGGACGTCTTTTCCCTCGGCCACCTCGGCCCGGTGCCAGCGCAAAAGTGCCCCCACGCTGGAGTACCCCTTTAAGAGTCCTGGAAAACATAGATACAATCTATGGCCATAGGCTCTATCCATGTTTTCCAGGATTCCCTAGGGTGGCATCCAACTTCTTCAGCCACTGGTAATCAAATGCTGCTACGGTCCGAACCCGAGTGGGCTAGAAATTAGCTCAACTGTAGTCCACAAACCTTTTCTCGTTGCGAGCCATTTTACTGGATAAGTTATGTATTTCAGTAGTACCATTGTGACTTCAATACCTAAAAAGGGTATTCCCACACTTGTAATGTTATTCTCTATCCATATGATGGGGGATAAAAAGGTGATCGGGGGGGTCCAAATGTTTATCAATGTTTTGAAGCCCCATAGAGAATGAGGGGAAATTGGGGTTCACTCTATTTAATTAGGTGAAAGTTTACCATCATTCACATAATCAGTGGCGGTCCCAAGAGTCAGAACCCACCAATCAACTTGTTATCCACTATCCTGTAGAAAAAGGCTAACTTTCACATTAAAAATATCCTTGGTGATCGCTATATCTGTAGGGCTAAATCAACCCACTAAATGATCATGCTGCTCATAGAAATCTTTTGCGAGAGTTGGAGAGGGAGCAGCTGGACAAAGACAGAGGTGGAAAGAGACAGAGAAACATTGCAGCAGCTTATAGTAAATATTCTATTGTAATGCTGGATTCACTGCTTACACTGCTCATTACTGCTCTATAATGTTTTCCATGCTTCTGCTGGGAGAGATACAAAGGATAAGCTTCACCTCATGATCAGTGTATTGCAGCCATCATAGCAAATAAACAATCTCATACCTACCCCAGCCCCCAGGGGCCTGATCTGAGGTTATTCCGTCCCCGGCAACACTGGATACTTTCTACTTCCAAGAAAGTGCTGCTTCACTCACTTAGTTCTGCCTCACTCAGTGATTGGCTGGTTGGCTTGTCACTGTAGTGAAGAGCTTGTCTCAAAAGTGGGAAGTAACTAGAATTTTGGGGACCAGATGACTTCACAGCAGGAGCGTTGTGCAGAGGGGTAGGTGAGTATGGGTTTTATTTCCAGTGGCTTCCAGCAACATATCAAGTTTCTAAAGGAGAAGTCCAGCCTCTGTTTTTTTTTTTTTTTTTTGTGGCACGGGCACAGGGGAAAATAACAAAGGGTACTTCAGCTTCATCTCTCCCAATGCTTCTTCAATGCTAGATCGCCACTCCGGAACCTCCGCCGGGCTCCGGTATCTTCTACTCTGCTGATGCCATGACCCAGCTTCTGGACTGTCTGCTCTGCTAGTCAGTGACTGTGGTGAGATGCCGCTCCAGTCACTGATTGGCTGAGCGGCCACTTCATCAGCTTGGATGGGCTTTTTCCCTCCGATTTGTGAGATCATCACAAATTGGGGGGGGGGGGGGAGCTTTCCGGCGAGGGTTCCAGAGCTAGTCACACGGTGGATCGCAGGCATGGGGAGATCATGTTCCTCTGCTCAGCAACCAGGCAATGCCCTCTTTAAGGCCCTATTACACCAAGCGATTATCGGTCGTATTTGGCTGAATATCAGTCATTACGGTCGATAATTGCTAGGTTCAATAGATCCTGTTAAAAGGCAACGATCAGCTGACATGCACGATGTCGGCTGATCCTTTCCTTTTGCTGATTCTTTCGTTTTGTGGAAAAAAACTACAAAGATAACAAAGGTCTGCTGGCCATCGTGAATACACGGTGAAGCAGTTCCGCTATTAAGTAACCATAGAGATCTCTGAGGTCATCCACTGGTCTTATCTCCCATCAGATGTGGGTGGAGATGGGACCTCAGTAAGGAATACGCGGTTTGCAGTAGAAACAAAACATATGTTAATATAATGAATGTTGTCAAAACAAAATAAAATCCGTAGGATTATATCCCTGAACAAATAAGATAAATAGAAATGTTGGATCTTGTCTTGTTATAATATAACAGAGAGCGAATGTTCTCGAAATAAAGCAGCTGCCGTCTTCTGTTTATATTTCTTATTGTTGATGATCGATTGAAATCAGTAATAAATATTTGGGTGTTTTTTTGGGGGGACTAATTATCTTAAAAACATTTAAAATGTGGCAGTGCACACAATGACCACTAGAGAATTTACCATAAAATGACACGTTCTGAGGAGCTAACAGGTCCACTGTGCTGTATAGACTGGGAGAGGACAAGCAGAGCCATCTCATTATAATAAGAGGGTGGCAGCTTTATTGAGCTATGGCAGTTTTAGGGTGCACACTCTAAGGGCCAGTTCATATGGAGCAAAACTGTCTAAATTTCGCAGCAGAACTATCCACAATATGATCCCGCCTGCCTCAGTGTGACACTGTTTCTCTATTAGAGGGCTTGCACGCTTCCACTGTCTGCGGCTCTACACTCAAAGAATTGACAAGGATATGTAGAGTAGATGTCAGACATATTGGTGGTAGATGGATAGCTACCGGCCTAGAAAGGAGAGTGGTGGTTACCATCTAGGTATCAAAGTTGGTGGGGTGTCTAGGACACATATATCCCTTGTGTCCCCCCAATAATACAGCTCTGGGCCCATTTGCATTTGCAGCTACACCCCATGTATCAAACATTATAGGTTGTGGGTTAATATTTAAAAGAGTACTCTGGTGATTTTTTTTTTATTATTTATTTATTCAAAAAAAATGTTTCAGTTAGTTATATAGATTTTCAATTTACTTTTTTTTTTAAATCTAAAATCTTACAGTACTTATCAGCTGCTATATGCCCTGCAGGAAGTGGTGTATTCTTTCCAGTCGGACCCAGTGCTCTCTGCTGCCACCTCTGTCCCTGTCAAGAACTGTCCAAAGCAGGAGAGGTTTTCTATGGGGATTTGCTGCTGCTCTGGACAGTTCCTGACATAGACTGCAGCAGAGAGCGCTGGGTCAGACTGGAAAGAATACACCACTTCCTGCAGAACATACAGCAACTGATAAGTACGACGAGATTTTTAAATAGAAGTTTTTAGTTTTTTTTTACAAATCAATAAAACTTTCTGAAACCAATTAATTTGAAGAAAAAAAAATCTCTGGAGTACCCCTTTAAGCCTGTAGTTGTCACATTTCAAGCTTTCAAAAAAAAAAAATATATATATATATATATATATATATTATTGTAAGGAATAATCTGTTCTTTTCGTCCTCACAGATAGGGGTGCGAGTCGTGTTTCACTAACACGTAATGTTTGCCAATATACAATTCTTCAACCGGAAAAGCAAATTGATTAATGGAGACGACTTGAGACAAGACTTTTCCTTTCTCTCCTGCAGCTGTGGAGCTTCAATTGAATTGTCTGTAATGAAATAAACAGTGTTCAGCTGCTGGACCCAAACCAAATTGCTCCTGTTGGAGTTAATTTGTTTTTCTCTATACTGTTCGGTGTAACAAGGCCCTATGGTTCGTGCCGGAAGCAGATACGTAGTTAGTATGGGATCACTTTGTGTTGAGTTTGGGGTGATGCTACACGGCGATATATTTGCATGTACATGTATGAAATATTTGAGCAATATCTGAACTTATCCTTATGAGAAACATAATCCTCATGACCTTGAGTGACCTTGTGACCAGGGGTGGGATATCTAGCCCAATCTCCCTGAAGGGGCCGGGCTGGTTGTCAGCAGTTTCTAACCATCAAGACTGTTGACAGCCCTATATACTGTAGAGTCCAGGAGATGGGGGGCTGGAACTGCAGTGTCCCCCGGAGGATTCTACAAGACCTGTTAGTTGGTGCAGTTGGATTTACACCTTTTTAAACTTTGGTAATATTTTTGCATTGTAAGGCTATGTTCACACACAGTTTTATTATATGTGTGCTTATTACAAGAGTATAGCACACAAGCGCTATCTCAGAAGAGAGACTATTAGGTCAGATATTTTAGGGGGTGTCTTGTATGACCAACACCAATTGTGCAGCCCCTTGTCAGTGCGCCGGCCCACACTGTACAAGCTCTCTTGCCAGTGTCACCATAGGTCCCAGCCATCTGTTGCGACATCAATTACTTTTTTATTTACTAATTCACACTAATTAAAGAATTAAATTTTTTTCTGTCCACTATAGCAAGAGTTTAGGATATATACATGCTCAGACAGCACTGCAGTTCTTGACACGGATAAAAAAAAATAGTATATATATATTTTTCTCTCAAGCACCCCTTTAAAAATTGGAGTATTTTGCCATATATCATATTAAATTACAAATATATTTTATACACAAAAGATGTCCATAATCCTTATTGTCTTTCTTATACAATTGCACTATGTTCGGCCAAGTATACATATACTCACATTAGGAAGAAGAGAATAAGCCGCTCCCAGACACCTTTAGCATCAGCTTATCTCTCCTAGGAATGAAAGGGTCAGGTGCTGCAATCCAAAGTCCTCCTTTTTCTATGACATCATCTGTCTTGGAAAGTCAAGACAAACATATAAGATAGATGTCCGGTCACAGGGAGGTTTGGCTAGATTTTGTATATATACATATATATATATATATATATATATATATATATATATATATAAGCACCTTTATCCTTACTTTGGGTGTTAGATCATAGGGCCGATAACCACAAGTTCATCCTGTATTTTGTCTTGACGTTCCTCTTTGTCTTCTCACCGGCATCTGCTTTAAATCCCGTAATATGTTTATGGCTATTGACTTCTTCCCACATAGACCAATGACTGAGCGTTAATCAAGTTTTCGCAATTATCCTATTAAGTAAACCAAGTGTTTGGAACATTCGAAAGTTTTTCCTTCTGGTTCCAAACATAATTATCAGCAATATCTCAGATGTCATACACGCGGTTTCCATGTAGGCGGATAACATAGGCTTCCAGGAGCTTGTGGAATTCCTCTTGTATCTCGTACATCCCACAAGACACGAGGTCTTCCCACGAGATCAGGGAAACTTTAAGCTACTGCTTCTATTTCGAAAAACACAGTCTTCCATCATCTGGTTCTTATATTCTGCGATGGTTTCAAGCCGTAATATGGTGGCTTTAATGTGCGGGAACTTGTGTGAACCCAACAATTTATAGATTCACAGATTTGGAACATTTCTTCTGTAAATAGTTTTCAAATTCTTTATTCAATAACTTTTTAATGAACTTGGCCGCGGTGCCCGGCCGGTGTTTTGTATAGATGGATGGAGATAAGGGTCACAATGTCTGACTGTGATAGCCCACATGGTTCCACATACTTCTGGCTTAGCGTGTAAGCTTTTTCTGATTGAAAATCGTCTTTCAAATAAATCAGTAACAGGCTGATAACCTCGATATTTATAAAAGTGCTAGAAAAAAAAAAGTTTCTTTGTTTTACAGTGTTTTTTTAAAAAGTAAAACCGAAAAAATAAATTGTGTGTTGCACATAAAAAATAAGTTTAAACAAATTTAACTTTTTTCACTGTTTTATTCAAGTATCTTTTTTTTTACGAGAACAAATTTAAAAAGAAAAGAAAAAATAAATAGTGGAAATTAAAATAAAAAACAAAAAATGAAAGAGGTATTCCGTAAAAAATTTACTTTTTCCCTTGCCACAGGATACGGGAAAACTAGGAGACCGTGCGGGGGGGGGGGGGTGTCTGACATCGCAACCTTTCCGTATTGGGCCCCCAGCTTCTGTATTAAGAATAGAGCCACGGGTCCATTCCTATCAAGCAATGAAAGAGTCGAGTATAGCGCTCGGGGGAAAAGAAAATCCTGGAATGGCCCTTTAACCCCTTAGCGACCCATGATGTATCTGATACGTCATGGTGCCGCTCGGGGTGTTCAGAGCGGGGTCCCGCCGGGACCCCGCTCTGAACGGCGCTGATCCCGGCTGACACGTGCAGCCTGGCAGTGCCTCTATTAGCCAGCGCGGGTCCCGTTGCCACGCCGGCTAATTAAGCCTCTAAGTGCAGATGTCAAACCTGACAGCTGCATTTAGAGGCACTCTGCCGCACGTCCCTGTTGTCTAGTGGGACGGATCTCTAGTGGGACCGAGATCCGTTCTTCTGCCCGTGCCAGGCCTCAGCGTCGGAATGACGCTGATCCCGGCTCGGCAATAGATTGCTATGGCCTGCAGCAGGCCATAGTAATCTATGACCGATCTAATCGATCTTTGCTGTGTATATACACAGCATTGATCTCTATGAGAGATCAGTGCTGTCTATATACAAGTCCCCCAGGGGGACTTCTAGTTACAGGAAAAATATAAGTAAAAAAGTGTTTTTATTAATAAAAAATCCCCTCCCCTAATAAAAGTCCAAATCACCCCCCTTTTCCCATTTTATAAATATAAATTAATAAATAAATAAATAAACATATTTAGTATCGCCGCGCGCGTAATCGCCCAAACTATTAATTAATCACATTCCTGATCTCGCACGGTAAACGGCGTCAGCGCAAAAAAATTCCAAAGTGCAAAATTGCGCATTTTTGGTCGCATCAAATCCAGAAAAAATGTAATAAAAAACGATCAAAAAGTCGTATATGCGCAATCAAGGTACCGATAGAAAGAACACATCATGGCACAAAAACTGACACCTCACACAGCCCCATAGACCAAAGGATAAAAGCGCTATAAGCCTGGGAATGGAGCGATTTTAAGGAATGTATATTTGTTAACAATGGTTTGAATTTTTTACAGGCCATCAGATACAATATTAGTTATACATGTTATATATCATAGTAATCGTAACCACTTGAGGAACATGCATAACAAGTCAGTTTTACCATAGGACGGACGGCGTAAATGCAAAACTCCCCGAAATCAAAACAAATTTGTTTTTTTTTCAATTTGACAGCGCAAATGATTTTTTTCCGGTTTCGCAGCATATGTTATGGAAAAATAATGCCTGTCATTGCAAAGTACAATTGGTCTCGCAAAAAATAAGCGCTCATATACGTCTCTAGGTGAAAAAATGCAAGCGCTATGGACTTTTAAACTTAAAATGGAATAAGCAAAAGCGCAAAAACGAAAATAGGCTTTGACCTTAAGGGGTTAATATTGCACTCAGGTAGAAATGCTAGATTGCCACAATGGTTGTCATGCTTATATGTGACTCATTACAAGTGTGGTCTGACTGGGTCTTGTCACTAGAAAGTGTAAAGTGCTTCTGAGGTGAGGCGTGGGGAATTGGTGGTGTTTCCTGCCGGGTCAGCTGGTATGGTGGTGTGGTAGTTGAGCGGGTCTGGGTCACTTGGGCACTGGTCACGGTAGCCCGGAGTGGTGATGGAACCACTCCGGACAATTAGCGCCTCACTAGCACCGAAAAAGAGATTAGCCCAAGTGTACAGGTATGTGGAGGTGCAGGTGTGCAAGGAGTAAGCCAGAGTCCAGTGCAAAAATAAAGTACTTTTACTTTGGATCAGCGTAGTGCAAACAGTACGTGTACTAACAGTGCAGTCCAGTAAAGTATAACGGTTACAATCTTGCAAAATACTGTGCAAAAGTGCTGATAGGTGAGGCAGAACACCGGTGCTTTTAGAAGAGAGGTGCTTTGTAGTGGAGAGAGAGAGGAGTTGCCAGAGAGGCCCTGTCCAAGGTAGTAGTGTGCTCTGCGGGAACAGTTGAGGTGAATAGAAGTGAAAGAATACTCGTACTCATGGATGACTTTGAGTCCTTAACCGCCTTATGCCCCCTAGTTGCGAGCTACCCATCCTAGGTGGGTAGTACGAGCCCCAGGCCTTTGTTGTCTGGGTGAAGCAGACTCCCGGGCCTTCCTAGCTGTCCTACACTGCACAGTGGGATACATAGATGTTCCGTAGCTTTGTCCCAGGGTCAGTTCCTATGGCTTCTGAGGTAACTACCCTGCACATTTTAGGGTATGTTTACATCTCGTTTTTGACCCCATGTCGGGCTACAAATCAGGCCGATGGCCACATGACAGCCACGTTGACTTAAATGAGTCATTATGTGACTACATTCTGCTCATTTGCCGGACGTACACTGCTTTTGTGCAGGACTCAAAAGTGTGGTCGACCGTGATATGAAATGTCAACAATATAAAGAATGGTGCTGAGAACTCCTGATATGAAAATGGGGTAACAATATCACTTTAAATCAGCCAATTAACACGCGGAGAAGGGGCTGGCATATCCTGCTAAGTCACAGCCATGTTGGTTGCTGGTCTAGCAGACCACATCAGGTTACCAAGGTGTATAAAGACCCGGGTCACCTGATGCTTGATGCAGGGACACAGCAGGTGTATAGCTAAGTTTTAATAGTTAGGCAGGTGACTAGATAACAAACACCAAAAAGTCCTATTTGAGGATTAATAGTGTCACAGTGTGACACAACAAAAAAACTATATTCCATACAATACACCGGTATTACACAGTATACTGATATCAATAGTGGTACAGTATACTGGTACTGGTATATAGCTATTATACGCAGTTGTATACTGTGCTACAGTTTGTATTATTGGAGTACACAATAGGAGTACTAGCATAAATCCACGACTACCCAAAAGTGTTGGGTACTAGCAATATCCTTGTGGGACACAAAAAAGCATCTGACATACAGTATAGTATTAGATGGTTTTCAGTCTGATAGTGGTCCAGTATACAGCTAGGACAGCTAGGACAGCTAGGACAGTGGCCTGGAAGTCTTAGATGCATCCATGTATGCTCCCCCTGTTGTGCCAGTTCCATTTCCATGGTGTTTCCATCACTTTCTGAGGTTTTCAGGTGGACCAGACACCCTCCCCTCTGCCGAGTAGGAGCTTTTAGAAAAATGCTCTAATCTCCTTTTGACTTTAATGGGGCTCGTAACTTGATCGAGCATTCAAATACTGAAAAATACCCAACATGAACAACAAGCATTCAAGCACTTTAGTGCTCACTCATCTTTAGTCTGAAGTTAAACCAGCAAGGAAGAAGAGCAGGAGAGGAAATAAACCCCAATGGGCATAAAGAGCACGACAGGACCCTCCAGACCGGATGTCTTCTTTGGACAGGAAAGGAGAAGGTGTTTGGTTCTTTGGTTCTCGACAACTTCCGCTCTCCAGGATGCGGTGCTGGAACTCGGCAAGGTAACAGATGGCGTGGTTTTTTTAAGTTTTGTTTTTAACCGATTCCATATGAATCTGGGAACAAAGCTTCTGTGCCTCCTTCTACAATCAGAGCCACATGGTGGTACAGTATATCTCCACATTTATTCTACAAATGTATAGTATTACGTGATTATTTACGTTGCGCCGTTCTCTGAAGATACCAGTGTGTAGCGTCAGTAGCGGTCATTGTGTAATTGAACCAAAACCTGAACCTGGTCTCACGGAAAACGCTGAATTGCATGAAACTTTGTTGACAAATGACTTTGGTGTTACGTGAAAACCATGTGGAGTGCGGAGGCTTCATCGCCGGAGCGCAGTGGTCAGATCAGGTTTCCTTGCAATTAAATCTTTCCCCTTGTACAATTATTCATATCTATAGAGATGGGGTTTGGGAACAAGCTACAAATGGCTCCAGTTCAGGTGAGGATACGGTCGGCTGTAAAACGTTTGCAGTGAGTCCAGATGTACGCTCTTCTGTGTTCTCCCGCGAACGTGATTCATTCTTCAGCTCATAATTACTACAAAGATCTTTTATATATATATATATATATATATATATATATATATATATATATATATATGCATTTAATTATGTCATTATAACTATTATATTGTTAAGATATACAAGATAGGGGATTTAGTCATAGCTCGAGGTTCCTCAATGTACAACCTACCAACCATCTGATGCCAGCATAGCAAATAGAGCTAATGGGACTCCAGAAGAAAGATTAAAGGGAAAGCGAGAATTCCGGCCCAAAGCTAAAATAAAGTATGTTATTGCAACATTAAAGTTATACAAATTCTTAATAGACACTTATCAAACATGGTGTAAAGTAGATTTGGCTCAGTTGCCCCTAGCAACCAATCAGATTCCACCTTTATTTTCAAAAGAATCTGTGAGGAATGAAAGGTGATAGGAATATTTAGGCCCAAACCTAAGATCATCGGTCACCCACCGTGCAATTTGAGAAGCAGCATACATTACCTAGCAGGGCTTCTCCTCCGCTCCGTCTTCCTCCCTGGGCCCCGCGGCGCAGCAGCAGCTTCGGTGCGGCCTGACTGAGCTGTCAGACTGCTCAGCCAATCACACGCCGGGACCGCCGCGGCCAGTGATTGGCTGAGCGGTCTGACAGCTCAGCCAGGTCGCTCCGGAGTTGATGCTGCGCCGCGGGACCCGGAGAGGAAGATGGAGCGGAGGAGAAGCCCTGCTAGGTAATGTATGCTGCAAGGGCTGCAAGGACATCGGTAATGATGTCCCTGCAGCCCTCGCTAAACAATCGTCGGGCCGTGGAATAGCCCAAGTAAACGAGCGCTGAACTTGCAGATCGGCGCTCTTTTACATCATTGATTGGCCCGTGGAATAGTGCCCTTATTCCCCTGAGTGTGTGCCACTCTGCCTCCTACCTCCCACGGGGACTGGAGTCTAGAGTGAGCTACGGCATCCTCCCGCTGTGGTAATCAGACTGCTTGGTGGTGTGGGGCTGCTCCAAAGGGCTCTGTTTCCCTCCATCTCCTCATGCTTGAGCTGTCATCCTGTTTACACCCACATGCTCAGTGCGCAATAGGGGGCTATTAGCAGATTAGATTAGTCTAACCTGCTGACAGTTCCCCTATAATATATCTTGCTAGTGACCATAGTTCAGTTCATCTGATACTGAGCTCCAATCACACTAAATAGACACTGACATGATAACATTCTGTCTGTCTTCTGCCAACACTAGGGGGAGCTCCAGAGCTTACTGTATACAGTTTTATTAGTTCAATATGTAGCAATATACAGTAAGCTCTGGAGCTCCACCTAGAGATGGACAAAGTGGTTTTGATCACTATTATTAAATATGAGAAATAAATCTGTATACAGCTTGAACGTATTTTTGGTCATATTCACGGTAAAGTGGTGGTTAACTAATTTTTTTTCTTCTTTCAAATCAATCAGTGCTAGAAAGTTATATAGATTTCAAATTTACTTCTATAAAAAGAAAAAACTCAAGTCTTCTAGTACTTATCAGCTGCTGTATGTCCCGTGGGAAGTGGTGTATTCACTCCAGACTTACACAGTGCTCTCTGCTGCCACCTCTGTTCATGTCAGAAACTGTCCAGAGCAGTAGTAAATCCCCACAGAAAACCTCTCATGCTCTAGACAGTTCCTGACATGGATAGAGGTGGCAGCAGAGAGCACTGTGTCAGACTAGAGAGAATACACCACTTCCTGCAGGACATACAGCAGCTTATAAATACTGGAAGACTGGAGACTTTTTAACAGATGTCAATCTCTGCCACTTTTTGGCACCAGTTGATCTGAAAGAAAAAAATTGTTGGTGAACAACCCATTTAACCTCTTAGGGACATATGCCGTACCCGCTACACCGCGACCCCGCTCTGAACTGCCGCGATCTCGACTGCTACATGCAGCACGGAACCGTGGATATTAGCGGGAGCGGTCCGATCGCTGCTCCCGCTAATTAACGCCGTTGGATGCAGCTGTCAAACATGACAGCTGCATCTAACAGTGTTAAATGCAGCCCATACCTGGTGTCTAGTGGCGGATCCCCCTCCCCCCCCCCCCGGAGGGGGAATCCCTTCAGCTTACTGGGATGGGCCTCAGAGACGTAATGACGCTGATTCCCGGCTCGGTATTCTATTGTATTGGCCTGCAGCAGGCCAAAGCAATAGAGCACCGATCTCATGGATCAGTGCTGTGTTATACAGCTACACTGATCTCTATGAGAGATCAGTGTAGCTGTATTAGAACTCCCCCAGGGGGATTAACCCTAACCCCAGTGAATAGTGAAAGTGAAAGAAAAAAAGTTCCATTAATAAAAAAAAACCTCCCCTAATAAAAGTTTGAATCACCCCCCTTTTCCCATTTTAATAATAAAAATAAATAAATAAACATGTTTGGTATCACCACGTGCGTAATCGCGCAAACTCGTAATTACACATTCCTGTCCTCACACGGTATACGACGTAAACGCAAAGACCCGGAAAATGGCAAAAATTTTGCATTTTTGGTCACATCAAGTCCAGAAACATTGTAATGAAAAGCGATCAAAAAGACGCATATACGCAGTCAAGGTACCGATAGAAAGTACACATCATGGCGCCAAAAATGATACCACGTTTTTTTGCTGTAGAAGGTTTTATTTTTTTAAAAGCCATCAAACAATATAAAAGTTATGCAAGTTGCATATCGTTTTAATCGTACCGACGTGAGGAACATAACCTGTCAGTTTTTACATAGGAAAACCGCCGAAAGAAAAAGAATTGCGTTTATTTTTCAATTTCACCGTACACATAATTTTTTTCTGGTTTCGCAGCATATTTTATGCAAAAATTAAGCCTGCCTTTGCAAAGTACAATTAGTGATGCAAAAAATAAGGGCTCATGTGGGTCTCTAGGTGAAAAAATGCAGGTGCTATGGCCTTTTAAATACAAGGAGGAAAAAACAAAAACGCAAAAACAAAAATTGGCTCCGTCCTTAAGAGGTTAAGGGATTTGCTCTTATTTTTAACTAAAAATAACTATGAGAAGAGGTAAGGTAACCCAAAGGATAATTACATAAGATAAAACAACCGCGGGAGGTTAGACACATGTATACCATGGAGGATGAGGTTCACCATAAGACATCTCTGCTAGGTATGTTACTGTTCTTCTCAGAACTGTTCCAAGACTGTCAACAAGTCATCTTCAAAGTCACATCCAATCCCTGCGATCTGGAAGAAAAGTAACAGGTCATGGTGCTTGCATACGAGCGCTTGCTTCTTGCACAACAGCTTGTCGACATGAACTTAGAACTGCTTGGTTCGCAGACATTCCAGCCCAAACAGAATGAGAATAACACTTTATGAAGTTCTGCGCTTACAGTGTCTCTATAGGAAATCAGCAGAAACACAAATCCCACATCTGACTACAATCATTATAATGACTCCATATAATGGGACAAAGAACGGCCCGAAACATTTTCTTCTCATGTAATTAGACATCAACACTCATTTAACTATCTGACAATTCAGCTTTTTGTGTATGCACACACATGCTACTCAGGACCCCCCTCTATGAACCAGAGGGGAGAGCTAACAAAGAGCAGCTCATGGGCTGGCAGATCACACTTGTCCTTGGATTACATGGCATACAATTCACTGGAATGTAATTCTACATTCTTCCTGTAGTGGCCACTGCAGGGGAAATGTGGAGCTAATTTATCCTGATCAGTGATCAGATGATTTAAAGCAACAATAATCAATTTTTATGTGTGACTCTTGCCCTTTCACTTGCTTTTACATACTCTTAGATGAGAGGTGCATCTTCAAAAAAAATAATAATAAAAAAAAAAAATTAGTTGCAATCCGAGTTGTATGTAGTCAAGGGTTTTACCAGTATGTCACCATGTTATATTCAATATTTATCATAGGAAATTCACAGTTTTATGCCAGATGGCCCATAGAAAATAGAGCTTTATGGTTTAACACTGCTCCAGAGTAGTAAGACGTACACAGTGGGGGACATTTAAGAACGTTGCACCACTGGTGTACGCCAGGGAGAAGACACAGATTTGCTCCTTTTCCCTGGCGAACACAAGTTGTATCCCCCGCTCACCCGATGGGCGGGTGGGGCGACCAGGTAGGGAAGAGGCCTGATCGTAGGTTTAAATCATGGCAGAAATCTACACCTTCTCAGGAGCACTTGGAGATATCTGCACCCATCCATATGGCAGGGGCAGGTCAGGCCGGTTTCTCTAAGATGTGCTAATTTGAGACCAGTGTCTTCGGGATGTATTGTAGTATAAAAGGCATTAAGCATTTTAGGCTTCAGCCAAATTCTCTTTCAGCTGAGAAAGAACTTGCTTAGAGCTTGAAATGCTAAAACTATACTCCCAGTGGTCTCCCAGAGCTTTCATTCTCCCGCCTGCTGCACTCCTGAGCAGGACCTGTCTACCAAGCATTGGGCCAGCGCCAAGCCATTCAGGTAAATTTTCTATGAGCCAAGTACCATCTCCTTTTGCCAAGAGTATAATGCCAATAGGTAAGTGCATTGATCTAATTTCACCCCTAATACATGGACCGATTAGAAGGAGCAAGCGAGGCGTTGGCCTGTCAGATCAGCACTCACTTGCTCCTTATTCCCTGCTCGCTGCCGGCACCGTAAGACCAACAGCGAACGGGTGAGTGAGGAGGGGCCACAGGAGTGGTCCAGGGAGCCAATGGGAGATAGCAGCAGTCTGCTGCCACCACTCCTATGACACGAAGAGACGGCTGTCGACCACCATTATTGTTGATGTTTTTTTCAACAAGTTCAAAGACAAGGATCAGCCAACATGTCGGCTAATTGCTGCCTTTTAACATTAGCTATTACACCAAGCGATTATCGGTTGAAACTGACGATAATCAGCCAATTACGGCCAAAACATCGCTTGGTGTAATAGGGACTTTGGAATGTATACTGTGAGAACTTAGTGTCCTTCTCCCTTTTCAGTAGATATGATCCGGTGGTTGGATTTTTAGATTTGTAATGGATGGACTGTATATATTGTAGTATTAGGCCATGTTCACATGGCGTAAGAGACCGGACATTCCGTAACCCAGCTGGGTCACGGAGCGGCTGGTCTCTGTATAGATCATCCTGGTCGGTACTGCAGTACCGGCCAGATGATCTTTCCCGCCGCAGAGTTCTGATGCAGGCGCATTAGCACTCGCCCACATCAGAACTCCCCACAGCACACTATGAGGCTTGCAGCCATAGCCGCTCGCTTCATAGTGTTCATTGACAGGGTTTCCTACGGCCGCCATTCACTGAACAGCGGCCACAGAAAACTGACATGTCAGTAGTTTGCAGCGCCGCTAGGGGTCCCGGTCGGAGCATATACCATGTGTATACACTCCGGCAGGGATCCAATAGACACCCAGCCATTGTATTTTCTCGTATTAACTACGACTGTTGGTGCAATAGGCAATAACGCCCGTATAAATACGAAAAAATATGTTATGTGAACATAGCCTAACGCTGTAATGTTATAGTTGTATGATTAATATTCTCCAAATGTGTGCCATGTTCTCCTATTCCGACACGGACGTGCGTCCAGCCTCAGCTCCACAGATATGTGATCTGCTTTCAACATGAAACCTCATCCATTCTAGCTCCGCATGACCCGATCCTACAAGATGAAATAGGTGATTACAGGTGGGATCCTGCTTTTACCATGACAGTCACCCAAACACTCACTTTCTAAGCCGCGCACAATTGTAAAGATTAATACCTGATACTGTTCATAGAAAGCTGTTCTCCATATGTACAAATCACAGAGAGATCTACGTCCAAATAGACTGACGTGTCTACAAAGAAGAGGATGTTATTAATTACGATATATCAAAACAAGACTGTATCCTAAAAGAAATCTACTTATTTTTAGCATTTTTTCCATGAATATTTGCAGTGATAAAGTCGTCATGTTGTTTGGGGAAATACTATGGGTTTCAGGACAAATACGAGTCAATGACAATTTACTATAATCAGTTACAGCATCTATAGGGGATAAATTATATGTCTACCGCATCTGTAATCTATCAATCTATCTATTTGTTTCCTGTCTATCTATCTATTGTCTATCTATCTATCTATCTATCTATCTGTTGTCTATCTATCTATCTATCTATCTATCTATCTATCTATCTATCTCCTATCTATCTATCTATCTATCTATCTATCTATCTATCTCCTATCTATCTATCTATCTATCTATCTATCTATCTATTTATTTATCTATCTATCTATCTATCTATCTATCTATCTATCTATCTATCTATCTATCTATTTATTTATCTATCTATCTATCTATCTATCTATCTATCTATCTCCTATCTATCTATCTATCTATCTCCTATCTATCTATCTATCTATCTATCTATCTATCTATCTATCTATCTCCTATCTATCTATCTATCTATCTATCTATCTCCTATCTATCTATCTATCTGTTGTCTATCTATCTACCACAAGCTCTTCTTACACCTTGCTAGGATCCTTCTGTCCACCACTGGTCTCAGTCAGTGATTGGCTGAGCAGGCTGTCACTGCAGAAGTGTCCACAGTTACTGCAGTCGTCAGGGAATGCAGAAATAAGCCAGGAGGACACCAGGGGAGCATGGACAGGTAAGCATCATCTTTATTATTTTCTATATTATCATCTGTTGGCCATGCATTGCCTATCATGCTGATTGATGAGCAGCCATCACCAATCATTTTTAAACTTGTTGAAAGACAATGATCAGCTTGGCTGATCGTTTTCTTTTTTACAGAGTGATATCTGCCTGATCCTCTTCCCATGTAATAGAATCCTTATAGTTAAAGTCAGGTGGATTATAAAAGCCTGCAGCAGGAAGGGGCGGGGGGTAAATTGATTACAAGTACTAACTTACCTCTTCCCGTACCCACGGTGAGCAGTGGCACCGACCGCAGGACCCCCACCGGAAGGCATTTTCCCCCGAGTTGTGATGATGTCACGACTCGGGGGGGAAAGGCCTGACCCATCTGATGGACCTGCTGCTCAGCCAATCAGTGACTGGAGCAGCGTCCTACCCCAGTCACTAACTGGCTGAGCGGGCAGTCTATCAGCCGGGTTGTGATGTGTCAAGTTCAGAAATCTCGAAGCCTGGCGGGGGTGCCATGGGCGGTCCTGTCACTCACCACAGGCACGGGGGGAGGTAAATAAGTACTTGTAACCAATTTCCCCCCTGCCGGGTGCCGGATTTTATAATCTGCTATCCGGGGCAAAAAAAATTTAAGCAGTGCTATTACAATGTAAAATAAAGCTATTTACTATTTGACTTTCCTAAACAGCTTACTCAATTATAGTCGCAGTCACATGGTTCCAGAAGTTTAGAAGCTTTCAGGTAAACTGTGATGAATCATCAGTACCTTACAAAAGTTCTACATTTTCAGGATCACATGACCACAACTGCGCTCACCCGACTGTGACAGTGATAGGACCTCGGGCAATAACCCATATCGAAAGCCATCATCCGTCCCAGGCCAAGTCCTAGTCACATTATTTAGGTAATTTCATGTGATCAAAGCCTTGTCTGCTTGCTATTACTGGATCCTTGTAGCTGCTTTGTGTAACTCTATAGTAACAGGACTTTGCTGGAGATTAAGTATTTAGCATTTAAGTTCATTTCAATAATTTATATGCAAATGTAAAACATATTTGCGTTCTGGTTCACAAACATAACCAACACACTGACGTAAGTTTGGCTTTGGCTAGGAGTTTATAGACTCTCGAAACGTGAAGCATGACTAAGAATCTGAAATGTGTTTGTCTTAAAGGGACACGTCAGGCAAAGTGTGTACACCTTGTTATGCCCGGTGAATCAAGTGCGGGGGTGGAGCATGACACAAGGATTCTTTGGAGTTTTTTATTTAAAAAATTTTTGCAAATTGGTTCTTTGCAAAAATTACAGATTTTTTTTTTTCCATTTATTTATTTTACTTCTGTAGTGCAGCATAGATTATTATTAGAGAATGACTATATGTATTCTTGTGTACAGCTTGTGGTTACTTGCTTAGGCTATGTTCACAAAGTGTATAAACAACAGCCGCTGTTTGACATGTTACCATATCATGATATTACCATATCGGCCGCAGGAACGTCATTTTATTTTATTTGGATTACAGGCACATTTGGGTGAGCCTGCAATCCAATTAAACCATTGAAGTCCATACAATGTAGAGCCGTCAAAATGACCAGACATTGTGTGGACACAGGGGAAACAATGGCCATTGTTCCTGCATTAGTGGTTGCAAACACATCAGTCAATTATTTCTGAAGCTGTAGGGTCACAACAGCCGTTGTTCAATACATTGTGTGAACAACGGCTCTTGTTCCATATAGGATAAGGGAAAAGTAGGAGATCGTGGTGGGTCCGACCTCTGTACCCCTGCCGATCTCTGTATCAGCCCCTGGCTTCTGTATTATGAATAGAGTTGCAGGCACAGCACGAGACCCCTGGCTCTATTCATTCCTATGGAGCGATGGAAAGAGCCGAGTACACAGGAAGAGCGCTGTACTGGGCTCTTTCCATTGATCCATAGGAATTAATACAGCAGCAGGTCACGTGCAGTACTTGCGGTTCTATTCATTACACAGAAGCCGGGAGCCCGATATGAAGATCGGTGGGGGCACAGAGCCCCAGCGATCCCCTACTTTTCCCCTATCGTGTGGATAGGGATAAAGTAGTTTTTTCCTGGAATACCCCTGTAAGCTAATGTGGCCGGGTTGGGGTTTTACCTTTACTGATTCCTATGTTCACACTGAAATGATTTTCTAATGCAATCCTAAATATGGATTTGCAATGAGAGACTACAGGTCCCCTTTAATCTGTTAAAGAACTTATAAGGTTTAGGAGGGAAGAGTTTTTAATTTAAAAAAAAATGAACTCAAGAACAAAGGTAACAAATTTTAGAAGCAACATGAGAAAATATTAGTTTACTGAAAGATACCTGGCCTTGGTTTTTCCCTTGTCATTACATTGACTTATAGGGCCACTTAATATGGTGGTTTCCCTACAGTGGCCACCCCTTGGCTTGGTCCTTCCCGGAGGGATATCTGGCTTTTCCTGTGTTTCGAGACTCTTCGATGAGGCTCCACGGGCTCTTCTTTTGCATATTCATGTTTCCCAGGGGGCAATGTACCTAGGATTTCACTGCATTGAGCGCTTTCACTAGCAGCCAGCAGTGTTATCGTTTGGCTGGTCTCCCTGAGATCAGTGATCTGTTTCTCTTATGACTTTACTGAAAGAGTAGTAGATGCTTGGAACAAACTTCCAGCAGATGTGGTTAGTAAATCTACAATAACAGAATGTAATCCTGCCTGGGATATACATATATCTATCCTAAGATAATAAGAAAGGAAATACTAAAAGGGCAGACTAGATGGACCAGGGGGGCTTTTCTGCCCACAATCTTCTATGTTTTATGGTGGATCCTTGTGAGAATGCTCAATGTATTTTCAATGTGTATATGTGATTCTTCTTTCTCCATATGTCTCTAGGGGACAGTAAAGACATTAGGGGAGAGGTTGCTAGGGGCAACTGAGCCAGTTTCACTTCACACCATGTTTGATGAATCTCCTCTATTATCTATAAATATTACATAGTGGGCAGGTCCATCAAAATTCCCAGGTTTGTCCAATCAATAAGTAATTTTTTATGTATAGGGTAGAAAGCATATCCTAAGTGCCTGAGTCGGCCTGAGTGCCGACTATAGACAGATGTAGCTTCACACCTACCGGATTCACTGCGGATTTCACGCTGCGAGTTTGCAGCGAATCCTGGTACTGTCACATCAATGTGGTTACATACCCGCAGCGGAATTTTCATTCTACTGCGAGTATGTAACCCGGCCCCTTTAACCCCCTGCCGCCCGCAGCATACATTACCTGCTCGGCACCGCAGCTGCATGTGAGGCTCCTGGCTCCCGTCAGTCCTGCTCAGCCAATCAGTGACTGTGGCAGGGCCGTGCAATGATTGGCTGAGCAGAAGCTGCGAGCCTCACATGCAGCTGTGGCGCCGAGCAGGTAATGTATGCTGCCGGCGGCAGGGGGTTAAAGGGGCCGGGTTACATACTCGCAGTGCAATGAAAATTCCGCTGCAAACTCGCAGCGTGAAATTTGCTGCGAATTCAGTACGTTTGAAGCTACCCTTAGTGGGAATCACACGGGTACATAGGTACACACCATGTTTTGAATTTGTTCTTTAATATAATTATTCCAGTTTAATTACCAATCTCTTATCTTGCAGCAAATCTCTTCTGCACTGTTTGTTATCATCCTCACTAAGGGGTCTATTATATGAAGTCATATTCCAAAAATTAGGACATTATTGGTTTTCTATGTGATAAATGAAACCCATGTGTATTTTATGGTGGGTCAGAGTTGCTCTCTGGTTTTTATGGTGCATGCTGAGCGACACGATTCAGCAAGACTCCGATATTAATTGACAGAACATGCTCAGACTTCTATGAAGAAAGTCAGAAACCGAGGTCAGACCTACCGCCTGGTGTGGAACATTCGGGTCTATAACTGCACCTAAATAGGGGTTGTTAGAAGTTTTGTGTCCTCAAATTTACTGAATAAAGACGAGAAAATGTCCTGAAATTCGTTAAGGGAGGATTTATTTAAATCTATTTACCATAGATTTTGGATTTAATGGGTAATCCATATTCAGATGTAGACCAGCTTTTCCAGAAGTATAAGGAGCTTAGTAAGGATGCTGATAATTTTTCATTATAGTATTGCTCCTCAAAAGTTATACATATCACCAATATATACTTATTATGGGAAAAGCTTATAAAGTGTTTTTTTCCCTGCACTTACTACTGCATCAAGGCTTCACTTCCAGAATAACACGGTGATGTAACTTCCTGGATAACATGGTGATGTCACTTCCTGGATAACATGGTGATGTCACTTCCTGGAAAACATGGTGATGCCACGACCCGACTCCCACAGCTGTGTGGGCTGTGGCTGCTGGAGAGGATGATGGCAGGGGGATGCTCAGTGTCCCTCCAGTGCCCTGTGTCCCTCAGTGTCCCCCTGCCATCATCAGCCCCAGAGAGGCCATCAAGCCCTATGTAGCGTGCAGCAGCCCCAGAGAGGTGTCATCTTCAGGGGCAGTGCCAGAGTTTGGACACATCATCTCACCTTCTCCTGTTGTGGCAGTAGTTGCCACAGAACCAAAGGGGGTATGTTCAACTGGTTTACTGTGTTAAAAGCATGCTACTAACATGATAGCTACTGCTGTCTTTTATATAGGATGATGATTGGTTCCTATTTTATATGGGGACTCTAATGGATGCTTCTTACTGTGTGCTAGCAGAACTCTATCTACAAAAAAAAGGACTTCTAATTCAAAGGACACTACCAGAGTTACATTGCCAGAAATGTTATCTTGTCACCACTATATCAGTCACCAGACAGGTGTTTGTATGATGTCTTTAATATTGATGCTGTCAAGTGACTCTTAATCCCTTAAGGACCCATGATGTACTGGTACACCAATAGGTCCGGAGGTTCTGTGAGGCAAGCTCATTAGCTGAGCTCACTTCACAGAGGATGGGGATGACTGCTATCAGCTGCCGGGTCCTTAATTGCCACCTGCCATTACCCTTTCAGTGCCGCGGTTGTGGCATTCAAGACAGTGACAGGAGCTGCACCCCTGTCACTGTCCAATCAGGACAGTGTGACTGTGGGGCTTCAAATAATTTTAGCAGGCTGACGGAGGTCTCTTACCTTTCTCTGTGCAGTTAGCTCGGGGATCGTTGCATAGAGTCTGCCTCAGGCAGACTCTATGTAATGATCGCAGATAACATGCTATGGCATAGCATTGATTAATGTCAGTTATGTAATTTATAAATGTAATACTCCCCTAGAGTAAAATAAAAAATGTAAAAAAAAGTTTTAAAAACAGGACATAGCCCCCTTCCCCCAATAAGAGTTAAAATTACCCTTTCCCATTTTATAAACAAAATACATAAAATATTAAAATAAATATATTATATACTGTAGCGTGCATAATTGTCTGATCTATTAAAATAAAACAATATTATTCCCGCAGGGTGAAGGGCATTTACAAAAAAAAAAAAATTACAACCCCCCCCCAGAAATGCTGATTTTTTATTAATATATATATATATATATATATATATATATATATATATATATATATATATATAGTGATCAATAGATCCAATCTACACAGATGTAAAATAAATAAAAATGAAAATAAATAGTAAAACATTTGAAAAGCTATATAAACTGCATATCACTGTATTCAGACTGACCGACAGAATGTCAGTTTTAACGCAAAGAGCATTACGTTAAAACAGAAACCCCCCAAAGTTTGCGGAATTTCATTTTTTTACCCCTTTTTTACCCAATTTTTACCCCTTTTTCACTCCAATAACATGTTATTGTAGATTACAAAGTACACCAGTTCCTGAAAAAACAAGCCCTCCCATGGCCCTGTAGTTGGAAAAATAAAAGAGTTATGGGTCTTAAAAGGCGAGGAGGAAAAAACTAAAATGCTAAAATGAAAATTGTTGCCGTTATTAAGGTCATTTTAGGCTCTGTCCTTAAGGGGTTAAATGGGAATTCTGAACAATAATGGACGCTGATTACAAGTTCTGTTTACAAGTGCCTTATCAAGGACTTTAAGAGTGTTTCCCATTCGGCAGAAGACCATTCCACTTTATAAATTATGTTTCTGTTTAATGTGATATTATACCTATTGCACTATATTCGTGATTATTCACCTATACTGCTGTTATATTTTATAGGAGGTATATGTGTTGTATTGGAAAGAGAAGTCTGCACTTATTGACCCATCTCAGTCTGGCGGCCATTTTTATGGTACTCCACAGGTAAAAGACTTTTACTCGTTTAACCTCACTAATGAACAATAATGCCTAGTCTCCCGGTTCATGTATACCTGTAGTGTATAGTTTTGGGGTCTTGTATACCTCCAGTGTATAGTTTGGGGTCCTGTATACCTGGTAGTATATAGTTGGTGGAGGTCCTGTATACCTGTAGTGTATAGTTTTGGGGTGCTGTATACCTGTAGTGTATACTTTGGGGTCCTGTATACCTGTAGTATATAGTTGGAGGAGTTCCTGTATACCTGTAGTGTATAGTTTGGGGTCCTGTATACCTGTAGTGTATAGTTTGGGGTCCTGTATACCTGTAGTATATAGTTTGTGGAGGTCCTGTATACCTGTAGTGTATAGTTTTGGGGTCCTGTATACCTGTAGTGTCCTGTATACCTGCAGCGTTGTATTTACCATTAGGCACCCATGGTCTGGTGCCTAGGGTAGGACCTTGCAGAGGGGCAGTACCCTCCCGTTCAGACTTGCCAGAAAATCTGGTGTCTTTTCGAGGGGGGGGGGTATGGTGGTATTGGTCAGGTCTGGTATAGCGGTGTTATCCAGTCACAGTATGGCAGTATTGGTCAGGTCTGGTATAGCGGTGTTATCCAGTCACAGTATGGCGGTATTGGTCAGGTCTGGTATAGTGGTGTTATCCAGTCACAGTATGGCAGTATTGGTCAGGTCTGGTATGGCAGTGTTACCCAATCACAGTATGGTGGTATTGGTCAGGTCTGGCAGTGTTATCCAGTCACAGTATGGCGGTATTGGTCAGGTCTGGTATGGCAGTGTTATCCAGTCACAGTAAGGCGGTATTGGTCAGGCCTGGTGTGGCGGTGTTATCCAGTCACAGCATGGCGGTATTGATCAGGTCTGGTATGGCATTGTTTTCCAGTCACAGTATGGTGGCATTGGTCAGGTGTGGTATGACAGTGTTATCCAGTCACAGTATTGGTCAGGCCTGGTGTGGCGGTGTTAAATGTGACATGTGGAGCTATTACCTACCAATCCTGATGCTAATTGGTGAGTGAGGATGGGGCATCTTCAGGTTTAGTGCTTAGGGCAGCAGCAGCTGGTGATACGGCCCTGTTTTGTATAGATGGAGTTGGCAGTCTACCAGTTATTTCTGTGGATCTGTTGTGAGGCAGCTGGCCCTAGCAACCATTCAGATTCCAGCTCCCTATGAAACGAAAGCAGTATTCCTATTGGTTTCTAAGGCTTCCAACTGCCATTTCTAATTATATCACCTGTGTTTGCAGTGTGGAGATTTTCCCATTCATTTCTATGGGGCGCCGCTCTTCTCCTCCCCCTCCCCTCCTGTACATCTGGCGGGGACGGGACCTTCACTCTAACCTTCTCGGGCACCCAATGTATCTGTGTGCCAAATTTGGGGTCGAATGGTTCAGGCGTTTGGAAGTCTATATGGGACAGACAGACAGACTTTCATTTTTATGATATAGATATGACAGACACAAGACAGAAATAAAATATATTAAACATCCAATCAGTGGCCACAATGTTTTTTTTTTTATTGTATAATTAAGAATAATAATATCAGTAATACTAATTGAATTGAATATGTTGTTGTTATAATTATTATTAGCCAATGACAAACCGGATCAATAACTTTTTTCCTACCATTTTAGTAAATAAGCTTAGTTGGGATTGTTCTGACAGCTGAGTTCCCGGCATTCATGTCTATGCGCTGCTGCGTACAGGCAGTCAGTGTTTGCACTGCACAGGTCACTGACTTCCAGGGAAAGTGCACATTTACTTTTTTAATTTCCTTTGAAAAAAAAATCCCATGAAAACAGTTTACAAAAGGAAGTGTTATAATTAAAATAAGCAAAACATTTCCATAGGAAAACAATACAGACGCATTTACAGTGCGGTGAGCGTCCTACCGTATATATACCGTATATAATCATTAACTCCTTCTTACAGTTCACTTGTCACCAAAGCTCTGCAGCGAGATGCTGTGAGAAAACTACTACTGTTGATCATGTGTCTCTTCTATACCCCCGTATACTAGTTTTAGCAAGGAGATGGTTCTGGGGGGCTCTTTTGGGCTGATTTTACAACAGGAACTTCATCTGAAAGGGGTACTCCAGCAAAAAATGTTTTCTCTCAAATTAACTGGTGTCAGAAAGTTATATAGATTTGTGATTTACTTCTATTTAAAAATCTCAAGTACTTCTAGTACTTATCAGCTGCTGTATGTCCTGCAGGAAGTGGTGTATTTTTTTTTCCAATCTGACACAGTGTTCTCTGCTGCCACCTCTGTCCATGTCAGGAACTGTCCAGAGCAGGAGAGGTTTTTCTATGAAAGACCTGAAATCCCATATTGGAGGCCCCCAACAGTTAAGAACCTTTTAGCATCCAGCCAAATCAGACAGCATAGACGCAATAATATAAAAGAAAAAAAAAATGACATGTTCCTGAAACTTACAATACATCAGCCATACTACTCAATTCAGGTAATCATTTATATGCCCATGGAAACAATATTAAAGGTAATGTGTCACCTAAATGTTTTTTGTTCTTTTACTGATTAGAGTCAGATATTAAAAGTTACTCTATTATTCTTTTTGTACATTGTTATGGGGCCTGCCATCTTGCCAGAGCTGTTCTTAGCAGCATTTAGTGACATACTTTACAGCAAGCCTCATGGACATAGACGACAATAGACAGACTCTGTCCCTTTGAGATGAATGGGAAACATTACCGAGTGCGCACTGTGACCCTTGAAAAGGTCATTCCACAGGAAGCGGCTATTGTCTCCTCTATCTACTGGTGTCACATGTCGCTGCAATGCTGTACAGATCACTTTAAAGCAGCCTCCTCTTATCACAGACAGAACAGGAAGTGTCAGCTTAGTTTTAGCCCCAGTGGTGAGACGGAAAACTGCAAGACGTCAGGATTATTTTATAATATAGATAGAAAATTTTTGTGTATATATATATATATATATATATATATATATATATATGTATATTGCAACAAATTGCACTAAGAATTGAGTTGATGCCCAGAACATAAAGGCATCCAGTTGGATATTTTCCCAATTATTGTCCTTAATTACAATCTTCAATACATTGACCATCTGCATGGTCAGCTTTATATAAGCACATAGGACTGATGAGAGCATTGGGAGCCGCCCTGGCATGGTCCAAGTTAGGTGTAATCTTGCTAACATTAAAGGGAAACTATCAGCAGGTTAAAAACGTCTGACCTGCTGTTATGTCCCTATAGCGCACAGGGCTCTGATGATGAAGGTTAGTTACTTACCTTGATCATTGGCCCCGTTTTCCGGAACTATTTTATTAAATATGTAAAAAAGGTGGTTTGGTGGGGGCGGGGCTACCACTTTCAGTGCGCCAATCTGCCATGGCTAGCCCGTCCCTTCTAATGAATTCTCATCCAGCAATCTGCAGTGATGAGGGCCGGAGTGACACCATTGCAGAGTGCCGCCCCAATATTCATTGGTAGAGGTGGGCGATCCGAGGTGGATGGGTGCACTGAGGGTGATAGTCCCGCCCCCAGGTCACCAAACCACCTCATTTGCATATATAATAAACTTCCAAATGTACAAAATGTACCTCCATCCTCAGCGTCCCGATAAGGACCTAACACAGCAGGTTACATGTTTCTAATAAAGTGTAAAAAGTCATTAACCAGGAACAATTAACCAGAGTCAATTGTATGGAGTTCATCTATCATCTATTCTTTCTCCCATTGTTCCCTTTTCCTCCTTTGTCCCAGGTGAGCTTTCCTTCATACAGCTAGTAACAGAATGAAATCGGCCTCTCGGGAGCGACCAGATTCCAGTCTACTTCCCCACTGTCACTCCGTCCGGCTAAATGCATCCTGCTTCTACCTGCTTTATGTCACTTAACGTCATTTTGACTCTATTGCTCATTAGTAAGAACATGGGAAAAAGCAAAGTAATTAATCACTGAATGGCTGGGGGGGGGGAAGCATTATAACAGCTGTTAGGGTTATAGTTATATTAATGTAGATATCTACTGCACTGTTCCTGGGAATGGAGCTAGAAAGACTGTATAATTGTATAGGATGATGGAGTGAGTCCTGGTCTGACCCACAGACTCTGTCCCTGGGCTTGGGCTAGGCCGAAAGCAACAACTGAGCGACTGTCCCTACATTGCCAAGTGCTGTGGCCGTCAGGTGGTGAGAGTAGTCAGCGGTCCGCCTAAACCATCCGGGAACGTCGCCCCAGTGCCAGAGAGGGGACCACTGCTGGAGTGCAGAGAGGTACAAAGCATGACAGTAATAGAGAAGGTGAAAGAGTATAACAATTGAACTTTTGAAAACTTTTGCATGGGACTTAAATAATCAACAGTCGGCCGATCGTTCCTTCCTATGTTAATAGGCAGCTAGAGTGATCCAATGATTGTTCATGCCACACAATTGAGCCTTGTAAAGGTTCTGCAAATCTCACTGAATGCTGGGTGGATTTACAAAAAGGATCCTAATGACCTGTAGGCAGCTGCCTAAGGCCCCATTGTGTCCTCACCGTCTAATATGTTGTAGGTGCCAGGGTACAATGAGCACTTCTGCTTATAAAATTGGTGATGGGGTGTACCTGCCTTTAGAGTTTGTGGTGGGTACTAAAGATGAGCAAACTTACCAAATGTGCGGCTTTTGTTTCCCGGATGCAGCTTTAGGGATGCCTGCAAAACATGGAGACAGCCATACGTCTCATATGGCTGTAACTAAGCACTACGTAGACCACCAGTGGAGCTTTTCCATACATGCGATTGATCAGCGCTCGTTTACTGGGTCTATTACATGGCCCGATAATTATTTAGCAAGGGCTGCACACACATTGTTAGCGATGTCCGTGCAGCCCTTGCCCAGACAGTTAATACTTTACCTGTCCATGCTCCCAGTCTTCTCCTGCGCTCTGTATGCATCCCGACACTGCTGTGGCGGTCCAGGCCATCGTTTGGCTGAGCTGCCTGTCAGCTCACACAGACATGCCATTCTGAAGCTGCAGCGCATGGTGCTAGGACGCATACAAAGCGCAGGAGAAGACCGGGAATGCAGACAGGTGAAGTATTTACTGTTTGGGCAATCATCAGCTATGCATTGCTTATTAGAGATGAGCGAGTCCATCCGAACCCGAACGTTCGGCATTTAATTAGCTGGGGCTGCTGAACTTGGATAAAGCTCTAAGGTTGTCTGGAAAACATGGATACAGCCAATGACTATATCCATGTTTTCCACATAGCCTTAGGGCTTTATCCAACTTCAGCAGCCACTGCTAATCAAATGCCGAAAGTTCGGGTTCGGATAGACTTGAGCATGCTCCAGGTTCGCTCATCTCTATTGCTTATACATGTAGCGATGCACGGTCGGTGGACGATGATTTTAGGTCTGGACCTAAACAAACAATCAGCCGATGATCATTGCCTCACACACAGAGGGATTTGGCCAGTTATCTTGGCCCTAACTCTGTCTCTTTAAACCAGCATTTCTCAATTTCTGAGTGGTCACCTAGTGGTTGGCACAATAGAGGCACCTTAGGGGAGTCAGTTTTCACTAAAGTGACTATTAGCTGCACAATCCTTTCTCTGGCTTCAGCAATGTTCTGTTTAGGAACGTTAATAACTTATTTAAGGGTACCTTCACACCTACCAGATCCGCAGTGGGTCTCACTTCTGTGGATTCTCAGCGAGATCAGCTGCAGATCCGGTGCCATTCACCCCTATGAAAGCACATACTCGCAGCGGGATTGAAATCCCGCTGTGAATATGTGCTTTAACCCCCCGCTGTCCGTAGCCCCGCCGTCGCATCCCCCATCCCCGGCCGCATCAGCCCATCCCCGGCGCATCCCCCCATCCCGGCCGCATCCTGCAGCCCGCCGCCTGCATCCCCCCATCCCCGGCTGCATCCTGCAGCCTGCCGCCGAGAGCATACATTACCTGCTCGGCGGCGCGGCTGCAGTGAGGCTCCCGACTCCGGTCCTGCTCAGCTGATCTCAGCGGGACCGGAGCCGGCAGCCTCACTGCAGCCGCGCCGCCGAGCAGGTACTGTATGCTCTCGGTGGCAGGCTGCAGGATGCGGCCGGGGATGGGGGGATGCGCCGGGGATGGGGGACGGAGGATGCGGGCTGCTGAATGCAGCCGGGGATGGGGGATTCGGCGGCGGGGCTGCGGACAGCGAGGGGTTAAAGCACATATTCGCAGCGGGATGTCAATCCCGCTGCGAGTATGTGCTATCATAGGGGTGAATTGATACTAGATCCGCAGCTGATCTCGCTGCGAATCCGCAGAAGTGAGATCCGCTGCGAATCGGGTAAGTGTGAAGGTACCCTTAATGTTATACAGAGTTTGGGAGAAAAATTTAAAATCTTTGCATGGACTTCCACCACAGATGGTGAGGCCGAGGCATCCCTTTTGCCTGTTGGGTGAGTCTCCGGGAGAAAAGGTTTGAGAAGCCCAGGTTTTAACAGCTTTGCGTACTAGGAAAACTAGGTCTATTTCGTGAAATGCATAATATTTCAAAGTTACAAGCATCTGTGAAACTGTGCTATATGAGAGGTATAGAATTATTAGTCCTCCATGAGTCTGCTTTGTTTTGATAACCTGATGTCTTTGGTTATAACCCACTAAAGTGGGCCAGACATGTTCGGTTCAACTGCAATGTTCAGGAAGTACTGGCAGGGGGTCTCCACTGAGCCTTCAAGCAAGGGGGATTGTGGGAAAGTGTGTGGTCTGTTGTGACTTCCTGGTTTCCTCTCCAAACTATGACTCTGCTGTTGTGAGAGTCATAGGGCGAGATTTATCAAACTGGTGTAAAGTGAAACTAGCTCAGTTGTCCCTAGCAACAAATCAGATTCCACCTTTCATTTTCCACAGAGTCTGTGAGGAATGAAAAGTGGAATCTGATTGGTTGCCAGGGGGAAACTGAGCCAGTTTCACTTTACACCAGTTTGATAAATCTCCCCCATATTTTTGAGAGGAAACCAGAAAGTGATAAGATCCATGGGGGACGGAAACAGTAGAGAAAACTAGCACATTCATACACCTTTACATATACCGCGTGTATATAGTAGACATCTGGTTTTATCAACAAGGAACAAGCTTTATTTATATGAAGCAAACACTGATAACTGATACCCTCCCACTCACATTTTGGTTCCTGTCTCCTCCCATTATACTTTTGTTCTGTCTAGTAAAAACAAATTTTCTTACAATTTCCTCATTTATATTACTATTACATTAATTGTTACTATTGTACTGAAACCTAAGAAGAGAGCCATGGGTACGGCACATGAACCGCGGCTCTATTCATTTTTATGGAGCCAACGGAAAGAGACAAGTTCATCGCTCTTCCGGTGTACTCGCCTATTTCCATCGCTCCATAGGAATGAATAGAGCCACGGGTCACATGTCGTACTCGCGGCTCTAATCATTACCCAGAAGCCAGGGCCCCATACGGACATTGGCGGGCTGTGCAGAGTGATCCTCTACTTTTGCCCTATCCACAGGAGTTGTTTTTTCCTGGAATACCCCTTTAATGATCATGACCCAATCGGACTGATTCTGATAATTGTTTTGTTTTATGCTGAAAAACTTAAAAAAAAACAAAAGCAGAACAGACAGGCAGCATTTAGTGCCAGTCAGTTCCTGCAAAGTCAGACAAAACTCATGTCATGTATTTCATAGTTTATAGACTAAAATTATTTACGGAATAAGGTTTATAAGATAAATTTTCTAAATTTATAGTTTTTCTTATCTTCCTTTTAATGACCATGGATTACAGCCTTTATTATAGTCCACAGTTCTGATGACAGATACATCCCTGATGTACGCATTACATAAAAGCACACTGCATTCAACCATCCCTTCTTTGGAATACTGTATGTCAGTACTGGCAGTGACCCTATTCTGGAAAATAATATTTTTTTTTAATCTTTATTTCCTAAAGTTATATAACTTCGTAATATAAATTTATGAAAATAAATAAATAAAAAAAATACATATCACTAGTGTTGCTGCATGTAGATACTGAACCTCCTGTGATGTCTATATTATACATATTACCATTAGAATAGACATTATACTGCCATATGCTGTGTTGTGGCTTCTGCGTGGGTGTAGGGTCACTTGGGCACTTGTCATGGTAGCCTGGAGTAGCGCTGGGACCCACCCCTGAACAAACTGGCACTGCGTTCAAGGTTTTGGATAGCCCAAGTGTAACCTGGTGTGTAGGTGCAGGTGCGGAATGATAGACCAGGGCCCAATAGCTTAACCAGGGAAACGTCCATTTACTTAGAATCTTCAGTGTAATACAGTAATAATACTGCAGGTGCAAGCAAGAGGTAGTACTAGAGAGCTTTAGAAGCAAGAGTAAAGTAAAGTAGTGGAGTGTCTTAAGGGCCCTGTTCAATGTAGTTGTGTACTCTGCCGGGATAGCATAGCAGAGGATAAGAAGACTAGAAGAAGATACTTATACTCACGTATAGATCCCTTGTTGGTCTGACTGCCTTATGACCTATAGTGTTGAGATACCCATCCTGCTAGGGTAGTACGAGGTCCCAGGTCCCTGCGTTGGGTTGAGCAGACTTCCAAGAGTTTTTCAGAATAGCCGGGCGTTACAGAAGGACACGTAGGCTAAAACTGCAGCTTTGTCCTACTGGGTCAGTACCTAATTCAGGTATGCTGCCCTGTGTAGTGTGAAGGTATCCCTGATGTGAACAAGGTGATCCTCAGAGGATGTCCTTTCTCCTGCGGGGTCTAGCACTGCAATGCTAGCAGTGGTTAACAGCATAAACAACAAACGAGTAGAGGTGCAGAAAATAAGGGAAAATGGGGCTGCACCTGTGACAGGATGAGAACAAACATGTGACACAAACAATTAACCCATTGTTTCCTTTAGCTGTGCGGAACATAAGACATACAGAAAATACAGTAATAGGGTAAACAAATACTACAACTGTCCTTCATGCCACTGTGGGAACCTGAGCAAATTACTTTGTCCAGGTGGATAAAGAACGTAGTGGCACACCTGTGCTGGGACACTACAATACATGGGGAAGCTGTTTGTGTCTCTAGTGCTGCAGCACCTTGTAGCAGAGCAAGTGGTGGTTGACAGTTATCCCCACTCACTCCACAAGTCTAATGTCTCTTCTAATTCTAAGGGTCCTATTCCACGGGCCGAGGAGGGCCCGATCAATGATGTAAACGAACGGCGATCTGCTATTCCACGGCCCGATGATCGTTGAGCGAGGGCTGCAAAGACATCGTTACCGATGTCCTTGCAGTCCTTGCAGAATCATACATTACCTGCAGGTCTTCTTCTCCGCGCTGTCTTCCTCCCTGGGTCCTGCACGCTCTATCTTCCGAATAGCCGGTCAGCTGACAGGCCACACTCAGCCAATCACAGGCCATGCGCGGGACCCGGGGAGGAAGACAGCGCGGAGAAGAAGACCTGCAGGTAATGTATGATTCTACGCTTCTGAAATCGTCGGTCGCCCGCCGCGCACCACTATTCGACCGTAGCGATGTGCGGTGGGGGAACGATGATTTTAGGTCTGGCCCTAAATGAACGATCAGCCAATGAAATGATCATCGGCTAATCGTTCTCTCTATTTCACCGAAAGATAATCGGCCGAATCGGGCCAAATGGGGCCGATCCGGCCGATTATCATTACTGTGGAATAGGGCCATAAGATGTATTACATAGACATCCAAAAAGGCTGCAGCACTAGAGACACAGACAGCTTCCCCAAGTGTAATGTCTATTTTAATGCTAACATGTATTATATAGACTCCCAAGAAGGCTGCAGCACTAGTGATATATAACAGTGCCAGAACCAGTGCTTGAGCAGCCCTGCTGCCCTGTCGCCTTTTACTGCTGCCACTCATTTTTTTTACATTTTAATAAACACTTTAATAAAGTTATATTGCAAAGTTATAGAACTTTATGAAAGAGACGTAAACAATAATAATTTTTAGCCCATACTTAGTGACTCGGATACTGACAATGGTTGGGCCACTGCCAGTATACCGCAATATATAACAGCATGCTCTTTTCTGACAGGTTGCCAACACAGACCACCAACAGACAGAGAGAACCCAGCCGTAACCTGTTGATTTCCCGCACGATTACCTGATGAGCTAAATGTGAACGCTGACTCTAGATGAACTAGGTTTGTTGCTTTCCGGAGATGTCTGGCAGCGTCTCATAAAATAATCATGCATGCGCGGAAACATGCTAAGGGACCCCTAACACATATCCTGTATTCATGGCCGTCTGGGCACAAAATAGAGGAAATTATGGAACCCTAACTTGGAATCCTAGAGAATGTTATCTAGCAGATACAGCGCTTCATCTCCCATAGATTACGGCCATTTTCTTCTCACTGTTTGATAGATGAAGATGAAATGACTTGTGCTTTCTCATTATGGGGATCAGGCACCTGAGAGCTCTGATCCCGCCACATGTAACCTAATACATGGGAAAAACAGTAGCACTGCTTACCAGCCGGGATCCCTCTAATGTGTTTAGTCATTAGTAATAAACTGAGGACAATACTTTTGTTCTTTGTAATTAAAGAGAATGGTTACTTAGTTTTTCCACATCACAGAACACAGAAGGAAAGAAGGGACTTTTGTTTCTCAAAGAAATGGAATGAACAGGAAATGGAAGTTTAAGGAGCAGTCAAGCATTCAGTGTATGAACCCGAGAACATCTTGCTTTTTTTTTTTTTTTCCAGGCTTCTTTAGGAACCTGAGTGACTTTGCTATACATTCCATTCTATATCAGGTTAACAAAGCTGAACATATCTAGAAGCAAACACGATTAGTGGAGAAGCGCCGTGCCGTATTATTCTCCCAGCTGATTCCATTTTGCTTTCTAAATCCCAATGTTTATCTAGAGAGATGAGTTGAGAAAAATGTATAAGGTTGTTGTGCGGTCACAGCGCTCCGAAGCCTAATGAACTGCACAGGAAGTGGAACGGACGTTAACTGTTTAATCTAGGAAGAGAATCTGACTGCGGGATACGGCCATAGAGGTCGGCTGGGTGCTTTACTGTATTATGGAGGTTCTGTAGATTTCCTGATCTTACATAATAGACTGGGGAAGAAATACATACAGAAACCTAAGTAACAGGATACAGAGAAAGAGGAGATATAAAGAGTAAATTTCTATCTATCTATCTATCTATTTTATATCTATCTATCATCTATCTATTTCAAATCTATTATCTATCTGTCTATCTCCTATCTATTTATCCATCATATCTAGCTCTTATCTATGTATCACTTTATCTATCTACATCATATTTATCTATTTCCTATCTATCTCCTATCTATCTATCTATCTATCTATCTATCTATCTATCTATCTATCTCATATCTATTTATCTATCTATCTATCTATCTATCTATCTATCTATCTATCTTCTATCAATCTCTATTTATCTGTCTGTCTATCATATCTATCTATCTATCTATCTCTCTATCTATCTATCTATCATCTATCCATCTCCATCATGTCAGCCTATGACCTCTATAAGTATGTAATGACACAGGGAGTTTATGGATCCTTGTTCCACCAAAGCATCAAAGCATGCATAGGCGGATTATAAAGAGGGCAATCTGGGCAACCACCCGGGGCCCAGGGCTCCAGGGGGTCCAGTGAGATTGCGCCCATTATAATTACGCCACTGCGGGACATGTGTGTGGAAAAGGGGGGAAGGGGACATGTATGTGGAAAACAGGGGGAGCGTGTGGGGACGGGGCATGTGGGGGAGAAGCCTGTGGGGGCAGGGTAGGGGCCCATGCATTGTAAACTGCCGGAGGCCCATGGGATCCTTAATCCACCCCTGAAGGCATGCAACTACATCTCAAGTGAGTTGGCTCCCTCTTTTTCCCCTGCTGGTGACTCTGATACCCCCATACCATAGCCTAGCACTATATAGTAAATGGATAATTTTACCAGCCCTGGGTAATACTGGCAGACCTGAGTACCGGAGGATCCATCATTGTGCTCAAGCTCTGATGGAATTAAAGGTCCCTAAATAAAAAAGGGCTACAACATTGAAAGGGTCCAGCCATTCTATAAAATGAATAAATTATAATGATAAGCAAGAAAGGGCAGTGGGAATGGAAGAACACTGACCGCACACTGGGGGAGTTTGCAGATGTAAATAGAGATATGGATAGGTCAGCAGAGAAGCTGTCTATACTAAATAAAGACTGTCTGTAAAGTTGCTTATTTTCTATTTTAGCGAGATGTACATACCCTTCAAGTATTATTTTAATAAAAACAAATATGGCCAATGACCTATCAACTATCGGAAAAGAAAACAGGACGAGCATGAGAAACAGTTCTGGGGGTCTGAGAAATGAACTATAACTGTACTGCGGTGAACCTCAATCCATCCTGATATCACTAGAATAAACATTGGATATGTGTGGAAATACTATGGAGGAGAGACTATTTAAAGCCTAGACTGCTTCCTTACTTTATTTTTGTGCAAAACATGGTTTTTTTTTATATCAAATGCAACGGATAGACAAGATACAGAAGGCTAAAATTAACTGCAAAGATTTACCAATAATAGCTCTAATGTTAAAGAAGCACTCAGACCATGTAATAGAACGCTTACAAACAGGTGGCAGAAGAAATCAGTGTCAATCTACATCACATAAGGTACACAAGAGATTCTACAGATATTGATGGGATTTAAGCAGGGCCGTATTAACAACTGCTGCTGCCCTAGACACTAAACCTGAAGACGTCCCATCTTCACGCACTGATTGGCCTTATCAGACCTGACCAATACCACCATACCCCCCCCCCCCCCCCCCCCCCCCCCTGGAAAAGACACCAGATTTACTGGCAAGTCTGACCAGGAGGTGGGAGGCTAAAAAAATGTAAACAAAAAATAATTGTTTTTTCCTTCCCCTGCTCCCTGGTGCTGCCCCCCTGCAAGGTGCTGCCCTAGGCACCACACCACGGGTGCCTAGTGGTAAATACGGCCCTGGATTTAAGGGAGTTTTATAACTCAGCAGCTACTCATTGTAGAGACGCATTAACTACATCACTGACCTCCTGTCCTCCTGACCTCCAGCAATTTCACTCATCATACTTACCTGACCACGCTCCCCTGGTGTCCCCTGCTGATTCAAGCCACCTCCACTTCCTGACTAAGATGAGAATGACAGCCAATCACTTGCTGTGACGCTGTCCTGTCTCAGTCACTGATTGACTGGGCAGGCTGGAGACGGTTGGAGACACCAGAGACCCGTAGGAGCACAGTGGGGGAGGAAGGACAGGTGAGTATACCTTTTATTTTACATGTGTATTAACTTGTGCGGCAAACATCTTTATGAACTTGTTATGAACTTGGCAAAAAGTTCAGCTCGATACCGAACGTTTTGCAAAGTTCGTAATGAATCTAGGTTCGTAAGATTCAGTTCACTCATCTCTAATCATGATGTGAATAAGGCCAGAGACAGTTTGCAAACTTTTTTTATGACATTTATAGAAGAAGAGCAGCGATGTTCTGAAAAAACTGAATTTATTTCATCCTGTAGCAAGCTGAGTTAATTAAATGGTCTGGAGATTTCCATCTTGACCTAATGTTCATATGATGCCATCCTATATATATTCTTAGATTCGTGTACAGTGTTTACTCCCACAATTTAATTCAATAGTCGTATTTGATGACATAAAAATGTTTAATGGGGTTATTTGGGGGTAATTTAATGGGGGTAATCCGTCTAATGGGGAAATCCCTGTACAGAAATGTAGAGGTCATACAGGTGGTTCCTTTACTTAAAGGGGTTGTCTTAACTGATGCATTAAATGAACGTTAACACATTTGACATGTACAAGCATGTCCTGTATACAAGATATAGGGGGACAATTATTAAGTCCGGCATTTAGTCCAGGCTTAAAAATTAGAGATGATCGAACACCGGAAAAAGTTAGGTTCTATCGAACTCGAACCTTGTTGAACCTTACGCATTTGATTCCTAATGCCTTCCCGGTCTGTGGGGAAGCAGGAGACAGCCCGGGTACCGCCTGGAATTCCGGGATACAGCCTAGGTAATAGGCCCCGCAGTGTCGATGCTCCCTGGATTTATGTAGAGTCACAATGCCTCTACATAAATCCTGTGCGCACCACATAATGAAGCCTATGCCAGCTAAGAGCTGGAGGAATCCAGCTCCTCTGGAAAAATGTTTGACAGATGTTTGAAGTAAATTTGACAGATGCATTGGCCACACCACCATTATGCCCTCTCTCTACCCCAGATGCGAAAATGTATTCCCGAAAGACACACAAGTGAATAGATGTACTGGCCCCTCTGCGCTTCAATATGCAACTTTCGGTGCTTCATAAATGTCCCCCACAGACTTACTAATCCTCCCATGTGCCTGCTTGGTTGTCATAATCTATTACCTTTGGTTACAACCCATTGGACTCTGGTGGAGAAGGTATGTCAGCACTTCTCAGTGATCCAGGGGATCCACCTCCTCGTTCCTGGTACAACCTTTACACTGCAGGGCTTTCTTGTCTCAGTCAGTGTTTGGCTGAGTGGGATGTCGCTCCCGAAACAAGTTTATCTTGGAAGTAAAGGCTCTGCAGTCAGTGGGGGACATCGGCGACACTGCAGCTGGACACTAGTGGAGTTTCGAGAGGTAAACATAGGAGGTTTATTGTTTTATATACACCAACAGTAATATGATAAAAATGAAAACCCTTTTAAAGCAAATGTACCACTAGGTACATTGCTTTGTGTTTTTTTACATGAACAGACCGGCGCCGGCATGGGAATGCTGGAGCTGCAGTGCTTTATTTGAACCGTGGCTCGGTTCCTGCATACAGCACCGGTCTATTCCCAAGCACCAGCCCAGCATGAAGCATTGGGGGCGGACCCACCGGCCCCTGTGCGATGAAACCCCCTCCCCTCTGTGACGCGAATGCATTAGAATTAATGGAGCCACATCACAAAAGGTAGGGGAGATCATCACACTGGGTGCTGGGGGCCCGCCCTCAGTGCTTCATGCTGGGCCGGTGCTTGAGAATAGACCAGCGATGTATGCAGGAACCGGGCCGTGGTTCGAATAAAAAACTGCAGCTCCGCATTCCCGTGCCAGCGCCGGTCTGTTCATGTAAAAAACACAAAGCGATGTACCTAGTGGTACATTGACTTTAAATAGTTGCCCATTACTTCAAATGTCTGACATGTAACACCACATTCCCCTCCTGGGGAATATATGATTGGCTGCAACTAGGTATGGTCCAAACCGAGTTCGGTTCGGGTTCGTACGAACCCGAACCATCGGTAATGATTCCCGCTGTCTGCCTGCTCCGTGGAGTGGGCGGATCCAGGGGGAGGACCGCCTGGAAAACTGGGATACAGCCATAGCCATAGGCTGTATCCCAGTTTTCCAGGTGTTCCTCCCGCTGTATCCGCCCGCTCCACAGAGCGGGCAGACAGCGGGAATCTGCTGCCGAGCGTTCGGGTTCATACGAACCCGAACCTTGGCAGGTTTGGACCATCCCTAGCTGCAACTTTAAGAGTAAGGGTGAGGGTAAGGCAGATTTTGGATGGTGGGAAAATAAATACAAATACTTGCTGCTGCTAGCTTACAAAAAATGACAGGTATCCTCAGAGTTTACTGACGGTGATATCATCTACGTGTAGTATCATTTGGAAATATCTAAAAAAAAAATTTTAAAATTAAAAATAAAAAGAATACTATGAAACCTGTATATGTTGAGGTAGAGATCAAGAAAATGTGTTGGACGATGAAGAAACTTAGGATATCAGGACCTTGTATTCTTCAAAGGATTCTGGACAATGTAGGTCCCGATGTCTTGGAAAAGACTTAAAAGAGTTCCAGTGTAGGGACATTGTCCGAGTCCATTCCTGCTTATACACTTGGGAATGTCGCGTTGCTTGCAGAAAGTTTACAATAGCATTAGTATACTATCGTACCCTTATGTAAATGGCTGACTGCTTTTATTACCCACCCCTGCTAAAAGGGGAGATTTTCCCTCCATTGTGCTGGCTTTGAGGTGGTTGACCTTCTTTTTTTAATTACAAGAGGATTAGTTTCTCCCAGTGGAGGGGATTAGATGTCTCGAATATAAGCATATAGACCCTCAACAACCATAACACTTCTAATTTACAAGAAAATCCTATTTAGGATATTTACATACTGGCCCGGGTGTCTGATTTGAGCCATTGATGTTTTGTGACCGGAGGTTTCAGGAAAAATATATTTACAGCTGCAGTGATATGGGAGAGGCCATTACAAAAGGGTGAAACGGCAGAGCACTTAAAGAAAGAACACAACCGTGTCCTTTAAGACAGCTGCCATCTGCACATGACATCTGCCAGTCATTGCTCCCAACCTCAGGAGAGTGCAGAGCAAATCCATATCATACATCTTTAATGGAGAACAATTAACAACCAATTCAATGGCAGCTGTGGAACACGATAGTCAAGAAGAGGGCAAATGAAATAATATCTATCGACCAAAGTGTTTCACAATATTGCATACACTGGCACTTAAAGGGCATGTAGGAAGACACAAATGTCTTCATAGTTGCATTAGACAAAAATGGTTGGAGATATCTAATCAAGAACATTTACAAAGTTGTTTTATTATTGTAGGTTAAATTAAAAAATTTGGTTGCAGAGGTGTTCTATTCCAGCCCCTCCACCATTACTGCAAGGTCATGTAGCCATCACTTACAGTGTGCTCCCCACTGCCACCATTGTTGTCCCGATCACTTTTAGGGCCAGTATACACTGCATTACTCCTTCCTCCACGAATTCTCTGGTACAATAGCCTATTTGAAGGTGTTCTCAACTCCTAAATTGAGCAGTAGGTTGTGTAGGTGATCCAATAACCTGCAAGCTGTACTTCAGATTGGGTTTGGTAGTTCTGACCAGGCTTGTTCTTGATCATTCTCTCTGTTTGCTGCCTGTCTTGACCTGCTGCCTTTTACCTATGTTGACTAAGCTCTCTCAGCCTTGACCTTTTGCCTGATACCATGTTGACTGAACTCTGCCAATCATTATAACACCAAAAAATGCTACAGCTTACCGCCAATGGCAAGACAGACTCAAGACAGACACGAAAATCGCCAAAAGTAGCCCCAAACTGCCAAAAAAATCTTGATAAAAACAATGAGGCACTTGGCATACCATTTGCAAAAAGTGTGAACCATCCCACCACGATAAGGTGGCCTCATGCCTGGGATGGACCCACCATTATGTTCTGCTTGTTACCCATGCCAAATGACCTTTGCCCACCTTTTTTACCCACATTAATTAAGATCCCCTGGACATGGGTTATCAGGTAGAAACCAGAGGATCCCTGAGAGTCCCCTCTCTGGTTTACAAATACAAAGCAGCACAGCAGATTCACCAGTTAGGTGGACAAAGCCTTTTGATCTTATGGATCTCCCATGGTACCCATATATAAAGTGGATACGTATGGAACAGGGAAATTTTCAAAATAACGTTAATGGGTCAAGCAAACACAATAACCTTCTTGCACTTAAGAATAGGAATCTTATTAACTTTGGAATCGGACTAATGGACATGAGCTCGAAGTAGTCAGCACCATATATAATCACTGGAAGCATTCTGCCCAGCTATGAAAATCCTCTTTGTGTGGGGTTGTGCGGCCACTGATTGAGAATCTTATAGACGCTCCTAATCAGTGGTCATAATCTATATTAACCTCCAGGTTGCAAAACTCTTGAATGACTGATTTTCCTTAAGGGAAATAAGAGGCTTATAGACAAGAAATCCTTTGCCACCCCTACCTAGTCTCCAGGGGCTTCCTTTAATTATTTTCCTGCAGAATATTTATATTTGGGTTCATGACCTCCACATGTGTCAGAGCATCGGACCCTCGCCTTACGATATTTGTTTCACATACAATCTTGTCTGGGATTTGAGAAGTCTCACATTCTTCTAGGATTATAAAATGCTTTCATATGTTTTTGAATTTCTATATTTAATGATATAATTAAAGTCTCAATACCCATCTAATGGAAAATATAATATTACCATATAAAGAGAAGGAGAAGTATGAAAATGTTTGTATTTTATGATGCCAAATGGCAAGGGGTACAGTCAATAGACTTTTAACATATAATGGCGTGTATGCCAATTTTTTTCCTAAAGTGTTTTTGTAAGTGACATAGTAAAAACATGAAGTTAGATTTTATGGTTTGATGAAAGTTAGACATTTGGCATCAAAATGTAATTTTTTTTTGTAGTTGATATAATTTAGTAATCAAATGGACTCTAGGAAGGTAGGGTCAACTGCTGGCACCATCCCTTTATGAAAAGTTCTGAATAAACTTTGTTGTATCAGCTGGTAACATACAGTGCGAAAATAATAGGGGTTAAAACAAACTTAACTTAATGGATAAGTACAGCCATTTTAAAAACATGGCAGCCGAAAACCACTACTTAACTCTCCCCGTGCCCGACAAGCGCAACAGGCCCCGGGACCCCTGCCGGAAAGCATTTTCTACCGAGTCCTGATGTTGTCACAACTTGGGGAAAAATGCCGATTCGGTTGATAGACAGCTTGCTCAGCCAATCAGTAATTGGAGCAGTGTCCCGTCCCAGTCACTGACTGTCTAGATAGACAGTCCATCAACCAAACAATGATGTGTGCTGGAGGGACGGGGACAGGTGAGTTTATTATATTCCTCCCCTGCCCCTGCCTTTTAAAAAATAATCCCCAGCACAGGACTTCTCCTTTAAATATAATTCATTTCATGCTTAGACCAGACACGGCTTACAAATGTTTTGCCTGTTAAGCATAATGGATAAAAAAGGATGTTGTCCAAACAAATTCGCCCTCTATGTCCACTCGATACTACACATTAAGTGCCATCTGTCATGGCCGCGTCCACCCACATGTGGACTGCGGCGCCGCTGTATGTTCTGCTCTGCGGGGCGCCTGACCTATCCACGCTCCTGGTCCCCACTGTCCCAGCCGGCCACTACAACTGCCCCTACAAATATGCACCTGTCCTGACATTCCCTGTTGGATTCTCTACATGCTTCCCTTGGTGTGTGGTTCCAGCTCCCCGTTGTTCCTGCCCCGAGCTTCCAGCCCATGTTTCTGCTGTCTGAGCTTCCAGCCGTGAGTCCTGCTGCTACCCTGCTGTCTATCCACGTGTCTCCAGCTACACCTAGCCTGCCGCTGTTAGCAAGCCTAGCCAGGGGTAGCGGCCTGGGGGTCGCCTGCCGCAGCAAGTCCATCCCACCATGCGGTGGGCAATGGTGAAGACCAGCGGCACCTTAGACTCCTCTCCCTGGTGCAGCTATGTAATCACTAGCGATGGTACAGCGGATCCACGATGCCAGTTGTTACACCATCTTCATTTTTATTTATTTCATTTCTTTTTAAGTCTACAAGTGCTCCACTGGAAAAACAGCAAATACAGGCTCCATTAACTTTCCATGCTTATACCAACTACAAGTGCACATGAGGCTCATACCTAAATTAGAGGAATGAGGAGATGTCTAGTGCCTCAAGATCTAAAAGTAGGGCTTCTTCATTCAATGTATCGTAAAATTACATATATCAGACACAGGAATAGGACTAGATGTCTTGTCCTGTCCCTATGTCTAATAGACATTTTAATGGGCAGTGGATGTGGATCCATTGGGCAACCAAACAGCAGAGTCTAAGTGCCCTCTAGGTCTTCACTCATTATCCTGCTCTAGAATCTGGAAGCTGCGGCTAGAAGACACAAGGTCACTCCACAAGCATGGGCTGGTATGGGTAGCAGCTAGCCCCAAGTATCAGACAGTGCCAGTGGGAGGAAACAGAAAACAGTCTGAATACATAGTCAGAAATCCGGGTCATCAATGAGGGAATCATCATAGTACCAGGAATTAGGCAGCAGTTTAGTCAATCAGGCACAGAATCAGGGAAAGCAGATTCAGAAACAGATCAGACAGTCCAAGTTGGCAACGGCAGAGGCAAACAGCACAGAAAGGGTTAAGCAAGGAAGCATAATTTGCAAAATACATTGAATAGCAAACACAGGAACACACTTTTGCTAGGAAGACAAAGAACCAACAATGAAAGGCAAGAAGGGACAAGCGGGGCAACTTTAAATAGATACAGGTGGAACAGGATTGGTGGAGGCAGGAATAGGTGAAGACATACTTGCCCAGTGGGCAGAAGTAGCATTGAAGCAAGGCCACCAGCAAAGAAAGAAAAGAGCAAGAACGCTGCTGAAAAAGAAAAAAATTGACCTGGGCTGAGCAAGGAGTGTGGCTAAGGAGTAGGACCGAAGGGCTAAGGGCAGAATGGACCAGGACAGCACCCATGGTAAGTATCTGGACAACATCAGATGCCACCTAACAGCATTACATATATGACTCATTAATGATCCTTCATCAGCTTTCTTAGGCTTTGTTCCCACTGTCGTCATGGATTATAACAGACCTTCCACAAATAAAAGAAACCATGATCCTGTCCTGGATCCATCATCTGATGAAGTGACCAATATTGCCCAACAATTGGGTTGGTTGAGGCAGCCAAGGTTTCATGTTGTGCCATGCATTGCTGCCATCAAAGTGACAAAAGCCCTAATGGAGTACCATAGCGCAAATGAGAGCCTAGCCTAATTGAATAGGAAGGTTTAAACTATTACATAGTATTATGCAAGTAACATGATGGTGGTTTTGGATAAGTTGGAGGATATTTCAACCCTCAGTAAAGATACACATTGTACTAAATTGTGGTTAATAACTGATGAGAATTGTTGCAGTAAAGAGAATAACTTTCAAAAACTTTCGGATCATCAGCATAGTTTTGATACTTTTTCTCTGAATGAATGCTTTCATATCAAATTGTTTCAGGTTCAGGAAGATTTCAAACTCTGAGAAGATACAATGGAATTTTACTAGATTACGTTATTAGAAATGAGAGAACATGTTAGTTTGAGTTCACTATTCGCTCATGTATCACAGTACTCAAAGTGTGGTGCTCACATAACATTGATAGTCTCCTCCCTGCATGTTTGGCGTCTGTAATCATCCAATAAACATGCGGTGAAGGGGCCGGGAGGTCCTCCTACAATGCAGCTATCTAGGCTGGTGTCATAGCAGTGATTGGCAGGCTGCATCAGGTGACCTCGGTGTATATAGACCCAGGTCTCCAGATGCTCAACTCAGTTGCTTGCTGTCAATTGTCAGTGAGAGCTGCTGGAGCAGGGAAGAAATTAGTGTAGGCTTAGGGCCCTATTCCACCGGACGATTATCGTTCAGATTATCGTTAAATCATTCGAATCTAAGCAATAATCATTTGGTTGAAATGCAGTTAACGATTAACGACTGAATGAGAAATCGTTGATCGCTTTATAAGACCTGGACCTATTTTTATCGTTGCTCGTTCGCAAATCGTTCGCATTGAATAAGACGTTGTTCGCAGTAGATACAAACGCAATAGCGAAGAAATAGCGAAGAAAAAACGATCGCACATAGGATCATAAGTAACGATTATCGTTCCATGGAAATGAGTGAACGTTTTCAGGTCTTTCACAATAGTGGTCGTTTGAGATCGTTAATCGTTAACGATTATGCGAACGATAATCGTCCGGTGGAATAGGGCCCTTAGTGTGGTTAGTCAGGCAGGCAAATAAGTTCACCAAACACCCAACAGTCCTTTTAAGGACTAATAGTTTGTCAGTGCTACTGAAAAAGAGCTCATACCATACAATATGTTAGTATCATACAAAATAATATACTGGTATATAGCTTGTAATAGTCAGTTATATCCACAACTACCCAAAAGTCCTCTTTAGGACTAGGAAAAAGAAACATGCTGCCATACAGTATTTGCTGGGTTCACACTACGTATATTTCAGTCAGTATTGTGGTCCTCATATTGCAACCAAAACCAGGAGTGGATTAAAAACACAGAAAGGCTCTGTTCACACAATGGTGAAATTGAGTGGATGGCCGCCATATAACGGTAAATAACGGCCATTATTTCAATATAACAGCCATTGTTTTAAAATAACAGCAAATATTTGCCATTAAATGGCGGCCATCCACTCGCTTTCAACATTGTGTGAACAGATCCTTTCTGTGTTTTCAATCCACTCCTGGTTTTGGTTGCAATATGAGGACCACAATACTGACTGAAATATACGTAGTGTGAACCCAGCCAAATTTTATTGTATAACCCCTGTCACACTTGACAGCATAGTGGTGGTGGTGACTATATGCCGTTGTATACTGCAAGTAATCTGCTAATAACAAAGCATGGGAAAGACTATGATGAAGGTGTGGGCACAAGCCATGGGCCTGGGCATGTTGAAACAGAGCCTGCTGCTAAAGTCGAACAAAAACACGACTTATGCAAGATCCCCGGCCACCGCTCCAGTGTAGCAGGAAAATGCAATATGCCATTACTGAAAGCGGATAACACGGCCAGTCAGTTTTCCACCACGCATTGTAAAATTATAGTTTAGGAAGCACCAGAGGAGATCATCTCCACCGATACCTCAAGTGTTCACCTTCTGCTGTCTCTGGGTTAAGAGGAGGGGGCGGACAAGCAAGTGACTGATCTGACTGGTAAGCTGACTGGACCCAACGTTTCAGAGGGCAAAGGATCTGCAACACTGGCTGCAAGAGACAGTGGTGTGGCCAGAGGCAGAAGGTAGGCCATACCAAGTGGTCCTGCAAGTGTTCCCTGGAGCATCCACTTGCGTAGGGAGAGGTCTTCTGCTGTATGGCATCATTTTGATGAAAGTGCAGAAGGCAGATAATTTGCACCTTAATGGAAGGGGGTCCGCTGTGCTGGGGGAGAGAATCCTAGAAGGGGTGGAGAGGTTTTTAAACTAGGGATGTGGAGGGAGGACAATGTAGTATGTAATATAGTGGCGGATAGGTTAGAGAGGGGACAGAACAATAAGGAGGGAGGAGAAGGGTCCTGTGGGGGAAGGATAAGAGCCGTGGATAGGGAGAAGGGTCCTGTGGGGGGAGGATAAGAGCAGTGGATAGGGAGATCCATATGTTGCGGATGAACAGTGAGGATGATTGTAGCCACAGCACAGTAATAAATCCGATTTCTTATAATGTAGCGGGTAAACACGATGGTAATATAAAGTGTATGGTTACTAATGCCAGAAGTCTAGTCAGCAAGATGGGGGAGCTAGAGGCCTTGGTTCTGGAGGAGTCCATTGATGTGGTTGGTGTGACTGAGACATGGCTGGACTCCTCACATGACTGGGCTGTCAATATTCAGGGATTTACGTTGTTCAGAAGGGACCGGGTGGGCAGAAGGGGAGGAGGAGTATGTCTGTATGTCAGAAATGATATTAAAGTGAGTGTAAAAGATGCAATAGTGGGAGATGACTGTGATGATGTGGAAGCATTGTGGGTAGAACTACAGAAGGAGGTAAAGAGTGAAAAAATTATTCTTGGTGTAATCTATAGACCCCCCCCAACATTACTGAGGAGGTAGATGGCCAGTTGAATAGACAAATAGAGCGGGCTGCCCGGGAGGGGACAGTAGTGGTAATGGGGGACTTCAACTACCCAGATATAGATTGGGGTCATGGTTCAGCTAAAACCACAAAGGGGAGGGAATTTCTTAACCTCCTGCAGGATAATTTTCTGGGCCAGTTTGTGGAGGAGCCAACTAGAAGTGATGCCTTGTTGGATCTGGTTATTTCTAACAATGCTGAGCTGGTTGGGGATGTCACTGTCCATGAACACCTGGGTAATAGTGACCACAATATAGTGACTTTTAGCTTAAAGTGTAGAAAAGAAAAACATGTTGGGAGGGCAAAAACTCTTAATTTTAAAAGGGCCAATTTTCCTGGGTTAAGGGCTGAACTTCAGGGCATAGACTGGGAGCGGCTTCTGTCACATACGGATACAGCTAATAAATGGGAAATCTTCAAATCCACATTAAATAACTGTATTGCCAAATATATTCCTATGGGTAACAAATATAAACGGTTAAAATCCAATCCCACATGGCTTACAACCGAGGTTAGAAGGGCTATAAATGAGAAAAAAGGGGCATTCAAAAAATATAAATCAGAGGGGTCAGCTGTAGCATTTAAACATTACAAAGAAGTCAACAAAACCTGTAAAAATGTAATAAAAGCAGCAAAAATTCACAATGAAAGGCAGGTAGCTATAGAAAGCAAAAGAAACCCCAAAAAATTCTTCAAATATATTAATGCAAAAAAACCAAGGTCAGAGCATGTAGGACCCCTAAATAATGGCGACGGGGAATTAATAACTGGGGATCAGGAGAAAGCTGAGTTACTTAAAGGGTGCTTCAGTTCTGTATATACAAAAGAGGATGGAGCTGTGGTGGGTGGGGCCAGTACTGAGGTGGGTGGGGCCAGTGCTGCTAACACATGTAATGTACTGAAATGGTTTACTATAGATATGGTCCAAGATAAATTAAACAAACTCAATGTAACCAAAGCTCCAGGGCCTGATGGATTACACCCCAGAGTTCTTAGGGAACTCAGTTCTGTAATTTCACTACCCTTGTATGAAATATTCCGTGATTCTTTGCTTACTGGTATTGTGCCGAGGGACTGGCGTGAGGCAAATGTAATGCCGATCTTCAAAAAGGGCTCTCGAACTTCCCCAGGTAACTATAGACCCGTAAGCTTAACGTCCATTGTGGGGAAACTATTAGAGGGGCTTATAAGGGACTACATCCAGGAATATGTAGTGGCTAATAGTATTATAAGTGATAACCAGCATGGTTTTACTAAGGATAGAAGCTGTCAAACCAACCTAATATGTTTCTATGAAGAGGTAAGTAGAAGCCTGGATGGCGGCGCGGCTGTGGATATCGTGTACCTGGATTTTGCAAAAGCGTTTGACACAGTTTCTCATGGACGTCTGATGGGTAAGTTAACGTCTATGGGTTTGGAAAATTTAATGTGTAACTGGATTGAAAACTGGTTAATAATCGTACCCAGAGTGGTGGTCAATGATTCCTACTCCGAATGGTCCCCGGTAATAAGTGGTGTACCCCAAGGGTCAGTACTGGGCCCTCTTCTGTTTAACTTGTTTATTAATGATATTGAGAATGGAATTAACAGCAATGTTTCTATCTTTGCAGATGACACCAAGCTTTGTAGTACAGTACAGTCTATGGAGGATGTGCAGATGTTACAGGATGACTTAGACACACTGAGTGTTTGGGCGTCCACTTGGCAAATGAGGTTCAATGTGGATAAATGTAAAGTTATGCACCTGGGTACTAATAACCCGCATGCATCATATGTCCTGGGGGGAGTTACACTGGGAGAGTCGCTGATGGAGAAGGATCTGGGTGTATTGTAGATAATAGTCTACAGAACAGCACACAATGTCAGTCAGCTGCTTCTAAGGCCAGCAGGATATTGTCATGCATTAAAACAGGCATGGACTCACGGGACAGGGATATAATATTACCGCTTTATAAAGCTTTGGTGCGGCCTCATCTGGAGTATGCCGTCCAGTTTTGGAACTCGATTCATAAAAAGGACGTTCTAGAGCTGGAGAGGGTACAAAGACGGGCAACTAAACTAATAAGGGGAATGGAGCATCTTAGTTATGAGGAGAGATTAAAAGAATTACATTTGTTTAGTCTGGAGAAGAGACGTTTAAGGGGAGATATGATTAACTTATTTAAATATATAAATGGCCCCTACAAGAAATATGGGAAAAAGATGTTCCAGGTAAAACCCCCTCAAAGGACAAGGGGCACTGCCTCCGCCTGGAGAAAAAAAGGTTCAATCTCCGGAGGCGACAAGTCTTCTTTACCATGAGAACTGTGAATCTGTGGGACAGTCTACCACAGGATCTGGTCACAGCAACAACAGTAGAGGGCTTCAAAACAGGGCTAGACAAGTTCTTAGACCAAAATAATATAAATGCATATGTATAGAACCTATCACCCCTCCCCAGGGGCGTTGCTAGGGTCCTAAAACATCCGGGGCCCGGGCCCTCTGAGTGCCGTCATAAGCGCTTAGCGAAGGAGCCCGATGCAGAAGCTAGTAACCCCAATGACTGCTCAATTAGTCCTGCTCTATTGCCTCCACTCTTAATAACTGTGGCTAAGCAGGCACAGACAGCTCCTTCACAGCTCCCCCTGTACACACAGCCTCTGGGAGGTCTGCCCTAGCTCCTATCCTCTAGGCCAGTGTTTCCCAACCTTTTCTACCTCGGGGAACTCCTACCAGATAACGTTCTACAAAATGCAAAAACCTCATTCAGTGACTCACAGGTGACGTCTTCTTTGATCTGAGTTGTTCTCTTTCCCTTTTCCTCTCCATCCGGCCCAAACCACCATGATGATTTCTTTCAGTTGCAATTCATCTCTTCAGAACCTGCCAGACAAACATCTCAGGCTCTGCACTTTTCCTTCAATTTCCTTCCCTTTTCCCCTCCTATAGGCTCCCATACAGTAGTTATTCCACTACCTGGTGTCAGTGAGTAGGTAGGTAAGTATGTTGCCCCCTGTAGGTAGGATACTCTGCTGTGCCCCCAAATAGTAATAATGTCCAGTGTTGTGCCCTATAGTAACAATCCCTCCTGCTGTATTACCCCACATTGTAAAATGTCCCCCTGCTGTGTACCCTTATATAGTAATAATGCCCTCTGCTGTGCCCTATATAGTTATTATGCCCCCTGCTGTACCCTCCATATAGTAATAATGCACCCTCTGCTGTGCCTCCTATGTAGTAATAATGCCTCCTGCTGTACCCTCCATATAGTAATACCCCCTCTGCTGTGCCTCCTATATAGTAATAATGTGCCTGCTGTACATACCATAGTAATAAAGTTCCCATCCTGCCTGCAATTAACCCGACTGCCATCCCCAAACACACTACCCCACCTGACCCCTTCCACCCACACACACTACCCCACCTCACCTTCTCCACCCACACACACTACCCCACCCGGCCCCCTCTTTTCCCCATGCTTCTCCCCCCCCCCCCCCCCGCTTCTCTCCCCTATGCTTCTCTCCCCAATACTTCTCCCCCCTGCTTTTCTCCCCCATACTTCTTCCCCTTGCTTCTCTCCCCATACTTCTCACCCCTGCTTCTCTCCCCCATACATCTCTTCCCCGTGCTTCTCTTCCCTGCTTCTATCCCCCATACTTCTCCCCTGTGCTTCTCTCCCCTGCTTTTCCCCCCATAATTCTCCCCCCTGCTTCTCTCCCCCATACTTCTCCCCCCACTTCTCTCTCCCATGCTTCCCCCCCCCATATTTCTCCCCCATACTTCTTCCCTGCTTCTCTCCCCCCTGCTTCTCTCCCCCATATGCTTCTCTCCCCCCTTGCTTCTCTCCCCCCTTGCTTCTCTCCCCCATATGCTTCTCTCCCCCATGCTTTTCTCCCCCCATGCTTCTCTCCCCCATATGCTTCTCTCCCCCATATGCTTCTCTCCCCCATGCTTTTCTCCCCCCATATGCTTCTCTCCCCCATGCTTCTCTCCCCCATATGCTTCTCTCCCCCATGCTTCTCTCCCCCATGCTTTTCTCCCCCCATATGCTTCTCTCCCCCATGCTTTTCTCCCCCCATGCTTCTCTCCCACATATGCTTCTCTCCACCATGCTTTTCTTCCCCCTTGCTTCTCTCCCCCATGCTTTTCTCCCCCATATGCTTCTCTCCCCCATGCTTTTCTCCCCCCATGCTTCTCTCCCCCATATGCTTCTCTCCCCCATGCTTTTCTCCCCCCATATGCTTCTCTCCCCCATGCTTCTCTCCCCCATATGCTTCTCTCCCCCCTGCTTCTCTCCCCCATGCTTTTCTCCCCCCATATGCTTCTCTCCCCCATGCTTTTCTCCCCCCATGCTTCTCTCCCACATATGCTTCTCTCCACCATGCTTTTCTTCCCCCTTGCTTCTCTCCCCCATGCTTTTCTCCCCCATATGCTTCTCTCCACCATGCTTTTCTTCCCCCTTGCTTCTCTCCCCCATGCTTTTCTCCCCCCATGCTTTTCTCCCCCATATGCTTCTCTCCCCCATGCTTTTCTCCCCCCATATGCTTCTCTCCCCCATATGCTTCTCTCCCCCATGCTTTTCTCCCCCCATATGCTTCTCTCCCCCATGCTTCTCTCCCCCATGCTTTTCTCCCCCATGCTTTTCTCCCCCATGCTTCTCTCCCACATATGCTTCTCTCCACCATGCTTTTCTCCCCCCATGCTTCTCTCCCACATATGCTTCTCTCCACCATGCTTTTCTTCCCCCTTGCTTCTCTCCCCCATGCTTTTCTCCCCCCTTGCTCCTCTCCCCCGTGGTCCTCTCCCCCATATACTTCTCACCCCATACCTCTCTCCCCCTTGCTTCTCTCCCCCATGCCTCCTCACCTCCACAGTCACCTCCACCTCACCTCACCTCCACTGAGTTTCACCTACTGGCCGCTCGTAGCGGCCGCCGGATGTGCTGCGCTGCGGCGGGCCGTGGTGTACGCATCCAATCAGCGCGTGCGCCACGGCCCGCCGCAGCGGCCCCGCACTTCCGGTCTCCGCTGATTGGATTGGAGCAGCATGCACGGCGGGCGCTACAGGTGAGCAGTAGATATGATGAGCAGCTAGCGAGGCGGGCAGCAGCCGCGATCTGCGAGCTAGATGCGGCCATCAAAAGAGCCGCATCTGGCTCGCAAGACCGGGGCTGAAGAAATCCGGGGCAGCAGGCATTTTATTCGGGGCATGAGCCCCGAATAAAACTGCCTAGCGACGCCACTGCCCCTCCCCCTTCCCTGTATCCATCCCCTCCTTGGTTGAACTTGATGGACATGTGTCTTTTTTCAACCGTATTAACTATGTAACTATGTAACAAATGTATTGTCTTTTGCAAACTGTGCCGTGTGAAGATCAGCAGAGGAGCCAACACCATGAGGCTGAGGACCACCAGCATGAGCCGGCACATATCAGCGAAGCACCCAAATAGCTGGCATGAAGGCTCCTCAATGAGCACCTGCGGTTAAAAAAATCAAATCTTCCATTGTCTTTGATCTAGTTCTTTACTCGAAACAAGCACTCGATCATTAGAAAACAAGCATTTTGGTACTTGCTCATCTCTATCTGGCACCAGCTTTCTCCAAAAACACATCTGTGCTCAGTTTAGCTGAAGAGTATGCATGTGTATGGGGGGGATTAGAATAGTAAGCTGTTCGATAAATCAGTGTTTAGACAACACCTTTCTGAAATGTTTAGCCCAGTTAAATTTGTAAAATACTTTGGAGGGAGAAAAATTGCTTTCAACTGTATACTGGAAGAACAAATAAGCCACTTCTTTATGCAAAGGAAATTAAATATTCTCCTATGAACTATGATACTGGGGCGACACAACAATCTCTTATTCACATCTCCCCCTCATATAGCTCTTTCTAATATTACATTGTTTCTCTCTCTCTCATAATTCTGTTTTACAGGTTGTTGACAACACAAGTCCCCAAAAAGATTTAAATCTTAACTAGAATTCCCTCCCCCCCTGTTTTTGAATACTCATTGTTAAACCCAGCAATAATAGCGGAATTCACACTTTGACATGGACAGATTTTGCTAGAGGCTATCGCTGTTATTACTTCCATTATTCTTTCTGTATAGAATTTATATACATATGCGCATTACATAAAAAAAAAAGAAAGAAAAAAAGTGTTACGATTTTAGGAACACCCCTGAAACCAAATATTCCATCTCCGAGCAACTTAGTGGAACCTGCTGCCAGATTCCCTGGGCTTTCCCACAACTATACTGTCTGCCCCAAAGTCTAGCTCTGAACATGTGAAAGGATGATAAGTATTTGTTGTACAAAAAGATAAATGTACAACAGCTGGAATGTAAAAACTGGCACCGGGGAGGGTTGGGGGGGGGGGGGGGGGGTCGCCATCAAGTTAAAGAAACTGTATAGAGTGAGCAAGAATTAAAAAAAACATACTGTGTCTGTCCACACATAGCAAAAGCCTTAGACCAACAAACTCACTCTGATAGATCAGTAATTCATCATCGTAATGAAGGCAGTTTACAAAGAATTCTAGAAACACTGAAAGAAATGTAACACATTGAGTAAACCTTCGAGAAAACATCTTACCGGGGGAAACGCAACTGAGTCAGATAAAAGGTTAATGACCAAATTGTATATATTTCATCAAAAATAGCTGTCAAAACATTTTACGAAAGGCTAACAACAGATATGGGAAAACAATTCTGGAGAATGTTGCAGAAAAGAGGAAACATTGAGTCTAAACAATATAATTGAAGCCAAATTTCCACCCCAAAAAGTAACTATACCTAATCTAGTGGGGTTTTTTTATTTTTAGAATTGTTTCTTATTTTTTTATCTTTTTTTTAACATTGGAAACATAATGAATTCAACCTTTTAAGTATTTTTTTCCCATCAAAAATTGCATTGTTTCTACATTACGTGTCAAAATAAGAAAAAGAAAAGAATGGAAATAAATGGAAAATCTTCACTTACCCTCAAACAATTCAAAGAAATGAATGATTAACCCCTAAATCTTTTTTTTTGGCAGTCATATCTTTTAGTTTTATCATATATGTGCTAAGTTTTTATTATTATTATTATTATTATTATTATTATTATTATTAGGACAAAATTTACAGTTTTTATTTTTGAAAGCAATTTTATGTTACATTTTGTTTTTCAAAGGACATACTGTCAAAGGACATTGACTTTAATTTTACTACCATAATTTTGGATCATTTCTGTGATAGAACATTCATGATGGCCATCTGAAAAAATGATGTGTGAAAATAGTCTTAATCTGTGTTTACTTTTTGATGTTGACTTAGTGCCCCACAGTGGATATAAGCTAAAGGCCCTTACACAGAGCTTGGGTGGATGCTAGGGTGGCCCCCACATGATAGCTGCTTTTTACATCATTTAGAGATATACTTTACAGCAAGTCCCATGAATGTAGGGACAATACATAATGGAGGGAACTCCACTGACCTCTATGGGAATGTTTTCTTGGCATGCTCTATGACCTGTGCAGAGGTCATTGTGCAGGAAGAGTAAGGGAGGAGCTATAACCAACACTTATTGTGAATGTCCTGACCCCGTCTTATCTCTCTAATGGTATAACCTTTATCATCCTGTTTGTGATGATGAGGAGGACACTACTGCAAAGTGATACAGAACAGAAAGTGTCATCTTATTATTAGACTTAGTGGCCAGAACAAAAATTATAAGAATTCTGGTTTACTTTATAATATAAATAGTAAATTGCAAAATTGAAATTCAAAACATAAAACTTGATTTCAACAATATGTCATTTTCTGATGACACTTTCCCATTACATTGTCTCAGTACTATCAGTACTATCAGACTGTAACAGAGTGGCTCAGGTTGTCTCTGCTCCATTACAGTTAGGTTCAATAAGGAGTTAACTTCTTTAAAATGCAATAAAGTGATAAAATAGACTTTTATCTGTACCCTCCTGGTTACACATTGTATTACTGGCCACATATCTATTATCTTCATTCATATCTTGATCGGAACTCAACTGAAAAGAAGATTTCATCATAACTATGAGGTTTAAAAGTTTAAGTTGCCAGATATATTGCATAATACCACCCAAACCAAAATAAATTGTGTGCGCATTTTATCTTTTTTTTATCATTTTAGTCAAACAAAATAAGGGTGGGCCGTAAGCATAAATGGGAAAAGTTGGATTTTCACTGTAACAGCCCCAGCCGCACGATTATCGAGTCTTGTAATAGGTTCAGAAAGGGAGTGTTGATTTAGCAAGTTTGCCTGATATGGCTTTTACACATAGCACTTTTTCCAGCGCCCTTCTTCCCCCTCCCCTCTCTATTCTTCCCTTTATAGTAATAATACCCCTACAGTGTTCACAAAATAAAGGCAGTCAGTAAATGGATTGGTATTGAGTGGTAGGTAGGTCCTTTTAATGGGTACAGTCAGTTTTCCCATTAAGTAGATAGGATGGTCACTCCAGTAGGTAGACAGGTCCCCCAGTATGTAGTTTCCCCATTAGGCAGTTGTTCCCAGTAGATAATCTCCCCCTGTGTGTAGGTTCCCCAGTGGGTAAATTTCCCCAGGATGTAGGTGCCCTCGATAGACATGTAACCCCCAGTATGTAGGTGCCCAGTCAGTAGTTGTCCCCGGTATATAGGTGCCCCAGTAGTTCAGTTTTCCCAGTATATACTGTAGGTGCCCCAGTAGTTTCCACATATATAGGTGCTCCAGTAGATAAGACCCCATTACAAAGATTAAAAAAAAAAAAACTTACCCTCTCTTGGCGTTTGGCTCCTCTGCAGTCACTTCCTAAGGCAACTTCATACCTAGAACCACAAGAGGTCACATGTGTCTCTTCCTTTGGGACATAAAGGCACTGGATGTTTGAAGAAGAAAGAGATGTTCCAGGCCTCTTGTGGACACAGATGTGAAGCTACTCTTTCCAAAGTCAAAGCTTGCAATTAAGCACTGCTTTTTACCAAAAGTGCTCCTTAGGACCACTCCTAGAGGTAGCAACCTCGTGGTCATCTTCATTATCCAAATAACCTTTGAGTGGGACAGGGAAAAAAAAGCCATGAAATCGCTTATACAACACCCTCAGGAGTGGGCCAAAGCCAAACTTGTTAGGTGACACAGCAAACCCACATATTTTGCATAGCACCCTTTGTGGTACCATCCACTGGCTAAGGGCCTTATAACACGGAGCAATAATCAGCAGATTCGTCCAATTATCACTCCTGTAATAGAGAGAATGTTAGGCTGCCGAAACGATCAACGGGGCATTGTTTCTTTAGGTCCAGAACTAAAATCATCAGGCGTCAGCCGTGCATCACAGCTGATGTTTATAGTATTGGGCTGGGTTCACACTACATATATTTCAGTCAGTATTGTGGTCCTCATATTGCAACTAAAACCAGGAGTGGATTAAAAACACAGAAAGGCTCTGTCCGCACAATGTTGAAATTGAGTGGATGGCCGCCATATAACGGTAAATAACGGCCATTATTTCAATATAACAAATATTTGCCATTAAATGGCGGCCATCCACTCAATTTCAACATTGTGTGAACAGAGCCTTTCTGTGTTTTTAATCCACTCCTGGTTTTGGTTGCAATATGAGGACCACAATACTGACTGAAATATACGTAGTGTGAACCCAGCCTAAAATAGTTAAGTATTAACTGACCTTACCATGTTCCTGGATGTCCTCGCAACTTTCCTGATGTCCTCGTCCGCCTTCCCTGGTCTCTTCAGCTCTGTCTTCTGTTCCCTTCTATTCTGGTGTCTGCACTTACAGGTCGCTCAGCCAATCACTGTTTGACAGTGATTGGCTGAGTGGCCAATGGCCGGTCAGTGTAGAGACCGGAATGGAAGGCAGGGCTGCAGAGACCAGGGAAGGCCCAAGGACATTGGGGAAGGCTCGAGTACACCTGGAAATGTGGTAAGGTAGGTTAATACTTTATTTTTTTACACTAAAGGCAGGGGTTGCACAAACATCGCTAAAGATGTCCATGCAGCCCTTGCTGCCCGATAGTTGGCCCATGTAACTGCTCAGTAAACGTGGTAGTCTAGTAGATCGTCACTTGTTTAGAGTTTTTGTAATAGGACCCTCAGTATAATACTGAAATAATAACATAATACAGTGACAAAATAACAGGGCAGGAATATGTGTGAATTGTTGTAATTTATTGTTTGTGGATTTATACAGGATTTCAAAAAAATCTATTTATACTGTATATAGTTAGAAAACACCTCTAAGCTAATTGTCTGGTTGACAACTGGGCTTACTGTATGAGGCTGGATTGTAAACTTCTAAGTTTCTTTTAAGAGTTCATAGTAGACTTTGTTTTCCATGTTGCCGCATTAAAACTTATATAGTTCTAAACTTCTTTGCACACAATGGTGCCTCACCGGGGAGGTCGTGAAAGCTTAAGAAAATATTATGCAATGGCTGCATTGTGGTATATTGTGTCACACTGTTCGTAATGCAGCGAGATTTTACAACTTATTAAGTGAATTCTAAAATAGGAAAAATTCTTCACATTTATGAAGGCGAAGTAGGGGGGGGGCTGGGTGAATGTCACAACACTTATGTCATCTAATAAATAGTTCTTCCAATTCTTACTGTTAGACTGTAGTTTTGTTCCATATTACATTTATGGGGTAAGTAAAGGTTATCTAACGTCACAACATATTGTTATGTCTTTACATTGAGTTTAGATGGTTGTTCTGAGTCTGCGCCCACCACCGATTCACAAAAGACTTCAGGTAACATTATACGTGAACATATAAAAGCGTGAGATATAGAATTGGGGGAATTTAATAAGGCCGGCATTTCACATACAGGTGTCGATCCAAAGTACAATGGAGAGGCCACGCCCCGCTTTTTAAAAAAAGCCTGTTTTTGTGCCAATGTGACTTTAAAATTGGCAAAGGTTTCTTTTTATACTGTTGTAAATGGATTTAAAAAAATTTCTCCTGCTGTAAGAAACTAAAAAAAAAAGGACAATCATTTGCAACCACTATTGCCATGCCCGGATTGGTAATCTGGCGGACTGGACAAATGCCTGCTGGGCCACCACTATTACCAGACCGTGGGCCGCCAGTCCCGCTGTAAACTTGGACCACAGGGAGCCCGGACAGCAGGAAGCAAGATGCTGCTGCTGGGGAGCGATGTGGCAGGTAAATATGGTTTTTCACTGGATGTAATTGCGCTGTAATCACTCCATTTATAATAATTCTTTTCATTACCAGTTGAAGTGTCAGAGCGACAGCCGCATGATCATGTATGCCAATCAGAGGTGCAGCTGTGGCTCAACTCCGCCTCTGTGACACTTCTGCTGGTAATGAAATGGAGAATTATAAAAGTTTACATTGGACTAAAGGTCCTGTCGCTTATACTGTATCTCCCCCACACCTTTCTACAGCTCTGTACTACAGCTCTGTGCAGATTTGATGCTGCTGAAATACATAAATACATAAATATGTCACATCAAATCCACAGTAGATTATGTTTTATGTTCTTTTTTTTTTATCTATATTTTTATGCGTTGTTGGTGAGGTTCACATATTTAAGTAAGTAGTTAGGGACGTGGCTATTAAAGCAGAATTCGCTACAGCATATGTAGTTCACTGCTATCTACACTATATCGGGAGGATATGGTATGGCTGCTGAGGTTTGAGTGCCATGGCTGATGTTTTCAAGTCCCAGTCTGGCCCTGACCATTGCTCACCTTCTGCAGCAACAAAAGAAAGCAGGTTGAATGAAAGCATGCAATACAATCTTCTACCCATTAGATCAGGACAAACTATTCAATAGTATAAAAAGCTTAAAGGGGAGTTCAACAATTGCAATCCCATTTAAAGGGGAACTACCAGCAGGTTAGACTAATCTGATCTAATCTAATCTAATCTAATGAAGGTATGTGTTTTACCTTCCTCCTCGGCACCTTTCCCATGGAGTTAGTAGTTGAACACGGCTAGGAGCACTGCCCATCCCGCCGAGACAGCCCGCTCCTTCTAATGATAGTGAATAGAGCTGGCAGGCTAGATCGGCCTGATAGGGCCATGGATTCAATTACTAACTGCACGGGAACGGTGCAGAGGAGGAAGGTAAGAGACATTCCTCTCAGTGCACATAAGGCTAACCTGCTGATAGTTCCCCTTTAAAGCAATGTTGCAAAGGGTCTTGTTTAGGAGAGAAAAAAAAAATATTTTGTTTCAAAAGCTCCTCTGTAGACCTACGTGTCTCCATGGTAACAGACTACAAACAAACCATGTGTTGTCTGATATGGCAGTCATGCTCTCTTGAATCTGCTCCCTACTTCCTGCTAACATATTTTGACTCCCTGAGGAAGCGGTTGCAAAACGATGTTGGAGTGAGGTGGGAGGCCAGCGGACTGGGACTCTGTATATCTTTGGTAACCTATTGTTGGCATGTGTATAGGTATACTCTGTATAATTGCTCTGTTCAGCATACTGGAGCATCATGGCATAGCACTTTATTCTGTATAGCATGCATTTATGCTGAATGGGGGAGATTTATCAAACATGGTGTAAAGTGAAACTGGCTCAGTTGCCCCTAGCAACCAATCAGATTCCACCTTTCATTTTGCAAAGAGTCTGTAAAGAATAAAAAGAGGAATCTGATTGGTTGCTAGGGGCAACTGAGCCAGTTTCACTTTACACCATGTTTGATAAATCTCCCCCAATGAGTTTACTTTGAGGTTAACATATATGCACATGCACTTTAATAGGATGATTATCATGCTATTTCTGTCCCAGTAGTGGGGTCTCCCACCTCCCAGGTCTTGTTTTTATGTGATTTTTTTTTTTTTTTAATGAATTTAATAACGCTTTGTTATAATTTTTTAAGTGATTTATAATTCATGATTATTATTTGGGCCACATGATACTTCATAGATGTTTTCTAACATATTTGGTAGGTTAGAGAGAAGAAGTGAACAGGTGGCAAGACATGTGACTGCAGAAGCAGACTACTCGGGGTATGTTTGTAGTCTGTAACCATGGAGACACATACGTTGGTATAACGCTATAATCTCCTTTAGCTAAGCTGCACTTCCAAACTAAACCTAGGAGTGGTGCTGTTTTCGGGTGAAAAAAAAAGCTGAATAATAAATGTCTACAGCGACTTGCATGGACAAGTTGCAAAATAGATAATGCTTTAAAAAAAAAAAGTCTGCTCTTCTCTTTAAATAGTTTTACCATAGTGAACGCTCAATATTCTGACTCAAGAATTTCTCCATTGTGAGATCCAAGTAACACTCCATCGTCTGTATTTGCTGAGGCTGTTAGATGTGTTTGGTCAGTATTCTCAGTCCAGAACAAACAGAAGTAACCTCCAATACAGGGAAAGTAGCGCACTTTAAGTTAAAAGCCCATAAAGATGACCACAGAAGCGCAACATATTATCATGGTACAAATCCTAAAAGCCTTGGCAAATAGGGCTGGGTACATAGAAGAAAATATCAGTAATAAATAGATATTACTCGCTTCTGCTTTCCTGATCTCCATGAAATTTGTATGACGGTTTAAAGGGGTTGTCCGTCGTTCAGCATTTTTTTATATTTTGCTGCTGGTGCATATAAAACAATAACCATGTTATACTTACCTGTCCGCACTTCCCTGCTATCCTGTTGGGGAGGTTGCTGGTGACCCCCGCTGACTGCACAATCTCCACTTCTGAGTTGAACTTGTCTTGGGAGTAACAGCCCCCTCAGCCGATCACTGGCCCCAACGCTGTCCCGTCTCAGTCAGTGATCGGCTGAGTGGGCTGTCACTTCCAAGATGAGTTCATCTCGGAAGTGGAGACTCTGCAGTCACCAGTGACCCCCCCACACATGACACTGGGAGAGGTAAGCATAGGATGTTTATTGTTTTATATGCACTAGCAGCAATGTGTTAAAAATGCTGAACGCCGGACAACCCCTTTAAGTAAATGTTCATCTTTAAGGGTTCAAGGGTATGTTCACACAACAATTTTTGGGGGGAACTGGCCAGTGCTCAAGCACTGGAGGTAGGCCGGGCCGCCCCCAGTGGGAGGGAATTCCCTCCCCTGTATGACGCGGCTCCGTTCATTCTAAGGGAGCCGCATCATACAGGGGAGGGAATTCCCTCCCCCTGGGGGCGGCCCGGCCCGCCTCCAGTGCTTGAGCACCGTCCGGTTCCAGTGCATAGACTGGCGCCGTGCACAGGAACCGGGCCTTGGTCCACAAAACGGAAGACTGTAGATTTTTAAGTAGAAATAATTTACAAATCTGCCTAACTTTCTGGCACAAGTTCATTTAAAAATGTTTTTTTTTTCTTCAGAGTACCCCTTTAAGACATTCCTGTTGTTTTAGTCAATGAGAACCACACCGTAATTCCTTGGACCCAGTTCTGTGCCCTATCTCAAGCAATACGCTACATGTTCAAGACCAGGCTCTGATAAAATAACAGAGAAGTTTGCGAGATCGCTGACCTTGGTCTCCTGTCAGACACAGTGATAAGGTCCATGCTCGCTGCTCTGAAGGCATTGTATTCTGTCTATAACAAACTGACACAAAGCAGAGGAAATAACATTATACAATATGCAACATAGTGTCATGACAAAGTACAACGGCCATCGTGCCCATCATATCGTGCTGACAGCATATTATAAGAAGAAGCTTTAGAGATGTAAAATACAATGGAGTCTTTGTTATATGATAGATCTTGAAATGTATCCATACAGTAGAGTCATGTCCCAATTTCCAGGCATTATCAGATGACTATTCAGGATCGCCAGATGTTATTACTTTAATATTTTCTATAGAGAAAGAGAGATGTAGGAATCTAACAAGGACCCAGTAGCTACTATACATGACCAAAGAACTTGTCTCCGCACCGGATCAAGTTACTCTTCAATTTAGTCCAGCTGCCTCCAAATCTTCTTACAAAGTTTCTATATTGTGCAAGGCAAGAGTATTCCATAAGATTTCTTATTGTCCAGGATGCGGAGAGCTATGTAGCGCACACTCCTACATGGTGAGGAATTCGACTATGGCTCTATTATAATCCCGCGTCTATAACAATATACACAGAGTCGGAGCTGGGAGCTTGAGCTGCTGGTATTTGTTATAGCGGCTAAGATGGTGCGAATGAGAAACGTGTTTTATTATTTATTTCCAATGGACGGTTAATGAGCCCATTAGACACAGAAGAGCGGATCGCTCTCTAAATATTTTACCTGCAATTATTGACTTCATTGGAGAAGATAAATATTTGTACAATCTGTTTTATGTAAGGGTATTGTAAGAAAAGGTGACATTCGGCAAATGGTGTACGGAGGGATGGGTTTACAAAGAGACACACACACAGACGCTCAAGAAAAACATGCATGTTCTTGGTGGAAACCACCATGGTGCGAACTATAGTACTGAAGATTTATAACTAGGGGGAATAGGGGAAACAGAAACGAATAGGTGTTAGTCAACCTATCAAGTATTTGGCTACCCACTATCTAAAGATTACACGGCACGATTAAGTAGAGGAAGGGAGTGCCTGTGCTATTACACGCACAGACAGACAGCGGAAGAAGTGGGAGGAAGGGGTGTGGGGAGCAGCTGGAGTTGGCCCATTGAATAGAGAGTCAGTCTGCCGGCCCTCTCTTTTATTACATGGAGCGACGCGCAGAAAACCATTACTATTGCGATCAGGATTTTTCAAACTGTTTTTCAAACGATCGGCCAACATCATGCATGGCATAATAACACCAAATAATTATCATCTGGAACGGCCGGTAATTGGTAAAGTACGGCTGATAATTGTTTGGTGTAATAGGGCCCTTAGGGTAGTATTACACGGGCCGACTGCGGCCCAATCAGCGCCGAACTACTAGATTGGCACTCATTTGCTGGACCTATAAGACAGCCCGATAATTGGGCAGTAGTGGCTGCATGGTCATCGTTAGTAATGTCCATGCAGCCCTTGCCCAAACACCTGATACCTTAGCTCTCCCCACTCCAGGTCTTCTTTCTTGTGCTCTATAGTTTCCCGTTCCCAGCAGTAGCAGCATCTGACAGGCGGCTCAGACTCTGCAGCCGCTGGGACCACCAGGAACAGGGAGAGGTAAGGTATCAGGTGTTTGGGCAATCGTCAGCCGTCGGCTGTAATATCGCTATTACACGTAGTGATGCGCTGTCGGCGCCCGTCGATTTCTGGTCCAAGCCTAAACCAACGATCAGACGATGATTGTTTCATTGGCTGATCGTTGTCTCTATTACACGGAGCGTTAATCGACCGAATCGGTTATCGCTCTGTGTAATAGGGCCCTTTGACTAAGGTTGGACAACTGTCTGAAGTAGAGTAGATGAAAGCCTCCTAAAACTGGGGGGAGGGAAGCATCGGGCAGGTTGAAAATTTAATGTCTGATCCTATTGTTCTTGGAAAGAAGCTGGCACCAGAGATGTCTGGCTGTGGTTTCCCCTCCCCATAAAAGAGATATGAACGTTCCACTATTTTGAACATTCATGTGTATGATGAAGTGGGAAGATATAACAGTTGGCCTAAGAGTATGGCCTCCTTAGTTTGCTTAACCACTTAAAATTCATTTTTTATGACTTTTTCATTGATTGCCAGTCCTTAGAATAGACTATAAGGGGGTTCGACATCCCCACCAATCAGTTGTTTTATTAGAGCAGCAAAGCCTACGAAGATAGTGAATGGAGCCAGAAACTGACGGCCTTCTGACTGTCTTCTAATGGCAGATGTTGGGTGAGAGAAAGGTCATGCATGTTTAATTATAACCATTTTACCATTTGGTGGAAATGTACTCCCCTCTCCAAAAAAACTCTGTGGGTCAGGATAGAGTATTTGGCTATCTAAAATGTTTGGTCATTTTCTATGATTACTGTCACTTCAGAAAAAAAAATTGCATAAATTAATAGTACAGGTGAGTATAAGAAACTCTGTAATATATCTTATGAGAGAAAAAAAAGCCCTCTCTCCTCTAATCAGGCATCATTCTTCTCTCCTGTGATAAATAGGTCTTCACTTTGGGATAAAAAAAAAAAATCAAAAAAAAAAAAAAAAAACACAGCTCAATTTCATCCTACAAGACAGACCAAAGAGATCAGGTTACATGCTGCCCATACAAGTCTACAGAGAGGGGAGCGGTGTGGAGTTCAGAGCAAAAAAACAGAAAAAGACTTTAGAGAGTCAAGTAAGTATTAAATCTCATAGCGCCCATAACACATGCATCATACATTATATATATTATATATTGAGCTCCATGGCTCAGTGGTTTGGGTTCAAATCCTACTAAGAGCAAAAACGTTTTTCGAGGTGGAAGACAAAGATTTTCCCCATAGTGCCCCCATCCTCTGTTTACGTTTCTACGCCCCAAATATCTGAGCCTCGTAACAAAATGTTGCAGAATGCTAATTGCTTAGTAACAGTCCGGAACATCTGCTGTAATCATATATACGGCCAATATATTCTCATTTGTTACATGATATAGCTATCTGTTAGATTTGCAGGGCTATGGTCGCATATCAGAAGATACTCCTCCCTACAGTAAAGATGAGTGCTGCCTCTCTTCGGCATTTCAACAAAAGCTGATGCAGCTGGCTGGAAATCATCCGATGAAGTAACAGAATACTAAGGAATTAGGAAGTTAAAGTGAAGGTTTTCTGGGAGGATGTCTTCTGACGGACGAGGTGTCATAGGGGAAAATTTACTGTTCTGGTACAGTGTGTAAAAGTTTGTTGGGACTTTTCCCCTTTTTAAGCCATGGAAGCCACAAGTGGGCAGGGCTTAAAATGAAGGGGTGTGGCTTAAAGACCTTCATGATTTTAACGTACCTTATATTGGAGCAATCGGAACCCCCACATTACACTGCGGGGGACCCAATCGGACATTGACACTGTTAATGATGGCAGCTCCTCCCTAACAGTATGGACCCGGTGCTTATAGCAGCCGGTCCCCACTTGCTATGAAATGAGCTCAGGAACTGAGCCGCTGGACCCATAGGCCTACTGGTACATCATGGGTCCTATAATAACGACCGATCTTTTAAAAAAATAGCATGTTGTGTGAACATAGCCTTAAACTCAATGATCAATTATCCAGACAGGCCATCGATGTTAGATCGGTGGAACCCTGAAGCCCAGCGCTGGTATATATGGCTCATTCTCAGTCTAGCTTATGTTCACACCTAAGGGCATTGCCTATTTCTCATTAAAGATATGCTGATTTATTGATAAAAATTTTTATTTATCTTAATCTCTCATCTTCCAATAGGTATAATTTTTTTCCCCAACGACGAAGACTAAGAGGTTATTTCATACAGAATAAGTTTTTTTTTTTTCAGTGGCATTGTTTTGGGGCATATATACTTCACTGAAAAACTTAACAGGGCATTGATTTAATAGCAAACAGGTTGTTACAGTCAACTGTATTGACTCCAACATAGTCAGCAACAGCATGACCACTGGAACTCATAATCTATTTGTCCAATCCTTATGACCCATAATAGAGCTGCTGCCCCATTCTCATTGGAGTCCCTGGTCCGAATACCCCCTGAAATGTGGAGAACAGGGACCCTAGACTCTCCTGAGAATGGAATTGTGGACAATACATGTATGCCTACGCTCTATTCATTCTCTATGGGAGCCCCAGACAAAGCACTTCCCCCTATCCGCACCATTGACATGTTATTGAATAAAAATACTACTATACAATTTGAAACAACTAGCCATTTGGAAGTTGCATCGTTTTCCGAAACCATGCAGTGAAACCTCCTTGAGAAGACCATTGAAAAGGAGGGGATCCACCCATGTATAATGTCTAGTGGGTTAGAAATCACATGAAACTGGTTGGGATGAAGTAGTAGACTTTGCAACGTGGAGTTTTTTTGAAAATTTTCAAGGTAGTTGGGAAACGCCCTCCCACCCTCTCCAAGGCCGTATTTACCACTAGGCACCCGTGGTCCGGTGCCTAGGGCAGCACCTTGCCAGTAAATCTATGTCTTTTTGAGGGGGGAGGGGAGGTAGGTATGATTAGATCTGGTGTGGCGGTGTTGTTCAGGTCTGATATGGCTGTGACGCCTGGAGCTATTACCCACCAATCTATTAATCCTGTGGTGAGAATTCCCTCAGACGTCTCTAATCATTGCTTCAATGTGAAAATGTATGTTTTAGGCAGTTAAAAACCATGAAAAATGAGATTCAATGTTTCTACATGTAGAGAAACTTATGTGGCCGAAACCACGCTCCCCCAAGATGGGGCGTCTTCAGGTTTAGTGCCTAGGGCAGCAGCAGCTGTTAATACAGCTCTGACCCTCTCTATTAGTCAGTGGAGAGCTACTAATAAGAATTGCTTTCTCTATAAATTTGATTGGGTGCCTTGTAATACCACATTTTACCTCTAGTGGTCACTGCAGAAAAAAGCAAAGGTCCATCATTAACCTTGATCGTCAGTGATCGTCAGTGATAATAATGGAGAAACCCTGCTAATACATCCTTCTATAGACTGTCTCTGCACCCCACACCCTACTGCTGGAAACCTATATTCCAATTCTAACAACTCAGCTCTATTCCAATAAAAAAAAAAATGGAGGCATTAGTTACAGATGCAAAGACTGATATTCCAGCCAGCAGCTGGGAGTTCCGCGGACAATGGTCTAGCACAGTATTGTTCCAGACAGATTTTCCATACTCTTTCCACAGATATTTTACAATCCCATGTAATGAAACTAGATAGAGATCACTTACATATTTCACAAACAATTTCTCGTCTGGTCTTGTCAATCAATGAGGAAATATCAGCGCTTAAACTTTGAAAGTCGCATAAATCACAGATGACAAGCACGATTGCCGTATACTCAGATCCCAGTGAGGGCTCACCATGGGCAATATGGGTAATGAGTATTACGTTACAGAATAGATTACATACTAGAAGGGCTTCATTGATTGACGTGAAGTCTCCCATTTTTTCCACCAAGAACTTCCGCAGCAGCAGCAGCTGTGTTTATTTGACTGTACAGATTTTACAGCACCCGGCGCCTGCAGAACATCTGTAAGAAGAGATGAAAGAGAAGAGCCATGTCAATCAATCAGTGATGGACAGGCAGCATGTCTACGTTTACCAAGGTCCGATGGCAGCAGGGTGCATATTATATTGTGTATAGCTGATGCAGAACATTATTATACACAATCCAGGAAGGGAGGGGTTAAACTTTAAGGCATTGTCTCGAGATCTGTCCCTTCTGGAGAAATTGCTCCCCAGAATATATTCTTACCTGGCTCCACTTTCAGGTCTATTCTTACAAGCCCTAATACATTTCCCACACCTTAAAGGGATTGTTCACAAAAAAAAAATTCTTTTACCTCAACTGGTGCCAGAAAATGCCAGAGATTTGTAATCTACTTCGATTAGAAAATATCAAATCTTCCAGTACTTATCAACTGCTGTATGTCCTGCAGGAAGTAGGGTATTCTCTCCAGCCTGGAGAACAGGAGAAGTGTTCTATAGGGATTTGCTACTACTCTGGACAGTTCCTGATATGGACAGAGGTGGCAGCAGACTGGAAAGAATACACCACTTCCTGCAGGACATACAGCAGTTGATAATTACTATAAGACGAGGTATTTTTTTTATATGTAATAGAAGTAAATTACAAATCTCTGGTACTTACTGGGACCAGTTGATCTCATAGGCTATGTTCACACAACGTATGAACAACGGCTGTTATTTGGCACGCAAAACAATGGCCGTTGTTTTGAGGATTAAACTACGGCTGTTGTTTAAAATGAAAATTGCATCAAAGTCTAAGGACAACGGCCGGAAATAAAGGACATGATAATAATTTTGACAGCCATAGCCAACAACAGCTGTTGTTCAATACATGGTGTGAAGCAACGGCCATTGTTAGCATTGATATCAATGCAAATCATTGCATTATGAAAAGAATGGATGTTGTGTGAATTAAAAACAATGGACGTTCTTTTCATAAAAAGGGAACAATCCAGTAGTAATGACTAAAGAGCTCAAGGACCATCTTCGTATAAACCTATAAGTAAATAAGGAAACCTATATTCGGTGGTATTTTAGTAAAACGGTATCCCGGGTAAAACAGACTGATGGTCTATTCACAGGATAGCTGATCACTCACTAACAAAGGAGATAAAAAGTGAAATTTTGTCTGCCTGCAACTGCCACTAGGGGGGGTCTTCTGTACACAGGTTTGTTTAGCTCTCAGTTACTTCACAGGACTAAGGACTGCATGACTCTTATTTGCCTGGGACCCAGATCAGCCGACCAGAGAGGTAGACAAAGCCAGAACAATGATAATAGACCTGACTAGAGATGAGCGAATAGTGAAATATTCGATAATTTGACATTTGATTCTAATAGCTCCCTATATTCTTATACTTGAACAAATATCGAATCCCATTATAGTCTATGGAAGAAAAATCCTTGGGACTTGGAAATCAATATTCAGCCACTAGGAGGTCACCAAGTGTACAATGACACCTCAGGATGCATATAGGACAGCAGGGGAAGCATGCCTGGCTGCATCTAACACTAGTGATGAGCCAACATTCCAATTTTCCCAAGTGTACGCCAAAGATAGATGAAGAAATTATGAACGTAAAGTAGAAGCGTACGTTTCGGTCTAGCAGTACGCACTTGTGTGTGTATCAGGTCAGGTGCAGTTTAAAATACGTAATAACAAAAATTAACGATAACTACAAATCAATAGTAGCAAGATTACAGGTATTATCCCGCAATCACAGTATACAGCCATATACCCGATATATGATTGTTTTTTAAAATAATAAAATTAAAGAGCTGGTCAACTCCTTTACAGGACGCAGATTGCGCAAATCAGTAGTAGCAAGATAACAGGTATTATCCAGCAATCACAGTATACAGCCGTATACTGGATATATAATTGGCTTTTAAAATAATAAAATTAAAGGGCTGGTCAATGCCTTTACAGGACGCAGACTGGGCAAATCAGTAGTACCAAGTTAACAGCTATTATCCCACACTCACAGTATACAGCCGTATACACTATCAGTAGATGTCTGAACACACTGCCTGTCTCACAACAGCTTCTAAATATATGGTTTTTATACTTTTAGCCCTAACAAGGGCTTTTAGGGGTCCCTTCCTACCTAACTTCACCTAAAAGCTTTCTCTCCCTGATATACAGCCTGTCCCTCTCTAGCTCCAAACAGCAAATGACACACATCTGAAATCACTATTCTTATATCCAGGAGGTCACGTGGTTTAGCCAGCCAATCACAGTTAAAGGTTACTTTTTTAAGTCCTGCCTATTCCTAGAGCCTGTCCCTCCCCTGCATGTTTAGTGGCTGGAAAAAAGCACCAGGGGGGTGGGAGGGCGAATTGAATTTTTACTACGTTGGCGGTTGAATATTTAAACGCATTCGAATTGCTCGAATAGCGTACTATTTGATTGCATAGCTATTTGATCAATAGTATTCGCTCATCAATAGACCTGACTATATGTAAGTGTATATATAAAGCATACACTGCAGAATAATGGAGCCCCCCGTACTTGAAATATCTCAGTTATTTCCCTGGACAGCACAATGGAAATAAATAAGGACAGAAAAGTCAACTTCAGGGCCAGGGAGCGGTCCCCTGCATGTCCTATGAATGGGGCCCTTCTTCTTCATCGTTACATAGAGCTATGAGCAGCACATGTGAATGGAGGGAAGGCCACAATGTTTCCTTTCAATAAAAATAGGACGATAATGTTGGGTTTTATTTCACTTGTGTTTTTGAGTCACAGAAATTCTTGGGTGTCGGGATGAAATAGTGGCATTATTGACTGGAGGTGGCGAGCCCTCAGTCCTGGACATGGCTGCCACTGGCTGCTATTGTTCTTATTATATGCTAAGGAAGCAAATTATTGTGAATGAACAAGAATTCCTTCTTTTCTACTGCAACTACAGACGGCGCCAATGTAGTTTACTTCAGTGAGTTATAAAAGAGGTTCAGTGACATCAGGTCAGAGGCGGAGAGGAACGTTCTTGGGCCTCAGTGTAAAATCTGTGAATCTACATATGTATAAATGCACGATAGATAGATAGATAGATAGATAGATAGATAGATAGATAGATAGATAGATAGATATTACATAGATAGATAGGAGATAGATAGATAGATAGATATTACATAGATAGATAACTAGGAGATAGATAGATAGATAGATAGATAGATAGATAGATAGATAGATAGATAGATAGGAGATAGATAGATAGATAGATAGATAGGAGATAGATAGATAGATAGATAGATAGATAGATAGATAGATAGATAGGAGATAGATAGATAGATAGATAGATAGATAGATAGGAGATAGATAGATAGATAGCATGCTTGAAAATGACGACATGAGGTCGTCGAAACGTCGCACCCCCTTTTTTCGCTTGCTGTGCTGTTATGTATCCACATTAACTTAATGTTACACTTGGAATAAAACTCTTTATGCACTAGAACTGGATGTGCCGCGGACTTTGTGTGAATTGCAGCTACGAGGAGGTCTCTGGTCACGACCTATCCGCAGGCACCCAACTCACCTGCTTTTGGAGTGCAGCTACACACCCTTTAGAATCTAGATAGATAGATAGATAGATAGATAGGAGATAGATGACTACAGACCACAACAATGTAAGGCTATTTTCCTTGAAAAACATCCATCTTTTGATGAGAGACAATATTAGTGACCACGATCATTAATAACGTCCGCCATTATTAAAAGACAGATGTTTTTCACCTAAAAAAGATGTTGTGGGAACACAAGCAGTTGACAGACTGGGGGTGGGGTTGGTTCACATCGCGATTTTGCTAACGTCTCCCTGTATACATTTTGGAATTCTCATTTGAAAGGACAGCAAAACATGGTCAATCACGTTTTGGTGTACACTACAAAATGTATAAAAAAAAGATCAGTTTTGATCAGTTTTTTTGTACGTAATGTAAGTCAATTAAAAATGGATCAAAACAGTTGGCGAACAACTACAGTCCAATGCAAATCAATGAATTATGAAAAGATTGGCCGTTGTTTTTCATAAAAACATTGCCATACGCAGTTTAAATTTTTTTAGGCTAGGTACACGCACAGGTAACCCCCCCCCCCCCCAAAAAAAAAAAATAGATACAGCTGTAATTTTCTAATTTTGAAAGAACATAAAATAATGTATGAATAGATGGGAAAAAACAGCAGTATTTTACAATAGCAGGTGGTAAATTACGGGCATGTTCAGTATTTGGACAGTTGGATAGTTAAAATCCATTACGGCCGTTATTCTGTATGGCACATGCACTGCCGGCCAATTTCCCACTCACTTCAATGGAGTTCATTTTAATTTCAAAATTACTGCTGTATTTTTCTTTTCTTTTCCAGATTGTGAGCAAAGCCTAGAGTTAGTAAACCATTGCCGCTCGGTTACTGAGCCTTTTCAAGCCTTTATAAACTGTGCGGCTAGGCCTGCATCTTACATGTGGCCTATTAAAGGGGAACTATCAGCAGGTTAGACAAATGTAACCTGCTGATATGTCCCTATTGCACAGAAGATGCCGAGGAGGAAGGCGTGTGTCTTACCTTCATCCTCGGCACTGTCACTGTTGCAATGCACTTAGTAGTTTGCTCCATGGTCTGGTAAGACCAATAGGGAAACTAGGACACCCATTAGGAGCACTGCCTGTACCGGGCCGGTCAGGGGTGGATCAGCACTATGGGGGCGGGGCAGTTCTACTAATGGGTGCCCCAGTGCTCCTAACAGTCTTACTAGACCATGGAGCAAACTACTAAGTGAACAGGAATGGAATGTAAGAGACATAGCCTCCTCTTTGGAGTCTACTGTGCCATAGGGACATATCAGCAGGTTAGATTCATCTAACCTGCTGATAGTTCCCCTTTAACTTCATGATAGCTGCCCACATATTCCTGTTTACGAAGGTGAGGACAAAAATGGTGCTATTTCTGGAAGAAAGAAGCTATGTTTTTCCAATACTGGCACACCTCTTTAAAATGGTTGTTAACAAAAAAAAAAAAAAAAAAATCGCCAGAAGTGCCAGAAATGTGTAATTTACTTCTATAAAAAAAATCTATCTCAAGTCTTTCAGTACTTATCGTCTGCTGTATGTCCTGCAGGAAGTGGTGTATTCTTTCCAGTCTGGAGAGCAGAAGAGTTTTTCTATGGGGATTCGCTACTGCTCTGGACAGTTGCTGACACAGACAGAGGTGGCAGCAGAGAGCACTGTGTCAGACTGGAAAGAATACACCATTTCCTGCAGGACATACAGCAGCTCATAATTACTTGAAGTAAATTACAAATCTCTGGCACTTTCTGACACTGAATTGAAAGATTTTTTTTTTGGGGGGGGGGGAGACAACCCCTTTAAATAATAAGACGTTACTGTATGTAAGAAATTGACAACTCACCAAATAAGAAACAGACACTTTTATATATATATATATATATATATATATATATATATATACAAACTTTTTCAAGGTGTTAAAACCAATTTGGGTGAAAATAATGGAGCTCTTGAGCAGCGTTAGCAGCACCGAGGCGGAAAATAAAGATATTGTTTCTGCGTATGCTAATAAGGTTATAAGTCAGGCAGTAATGAGAATGGAAGGAGGTCATTAGGACTAATTAATAATCATTCCCCTAAAGAAAGCAGAGCGTGCGCTTCCTCCTGGCACATTTCCTCCCTTCCGTCTTTATTTTGTTACCATCTCATTGGTTTACAATTAAACCCACAAACGTTAATTACTGGATGGATCAGATGGTCTAAAGAGCTTCAGTTGTACAAACAGTGCGAGCCCTCGTCCTGCTCCTTCATTTCCCCCATGAGCGATCGCGTGTTTACGCAGCTCTAATTATCGCTCATGAAATTTCATGGTGTATTTTATACAGTAAGAGGGCGCCTGGGTTTATTTTACAGAAGGGTCTAATGGAATAATACATGGTTACTCAGGTATCTATTAGCTCTTAGAGATCATCAACTGTTCAGAGAAAATAATCTTGGATATTCTCTCGGTGTAACTCAGCTACAATGTATCACATTCTGTTTCCCAGAACTCACTATACAAACTTCTAAAATGTCAAGGAAGTGCTGAATTTTACACGGTAAGTGAGAAATACCATCCCGGGAAAACAACTGCTAGGATCCTGAGGAAGGTTACAATATAGGAGGCTGGAATTATTATATTGCAACTACAATCTTCGGCTATGTTCACATGGCTTAAGACACCGGCCGTTCCGTGACCCAGCTGTGACCCAGTGTCAGAGAAGAACATCCCGGACGGTACTGCAGTACCAGCTGATGAATTCGGATGCGGGTGCATCAGTGTGCTCCCGCATCCCAATTCCCCACTGCACACAATGGAGCGTGCAGCCGAAGCCGCACCCTCCATTGTGTGCACTGAATAGCGGCCACAGAAAACTAACATGTCAGTTTTTTGCAGCACCGAAATCGATACCGGCCGGAGTGTATACTGTGTGTACAGGGCCGTATTAACAACTGCTGCTGCCCTAGGCACTAAACCTAAAGACGCCCCATCTTGGGGAGCCTGGTTTTGGCCACATGCATTTCTCTACATGTAGAAACTGAATCGCGTTTTCATGGTTTTTAATGGCCTAAAACATAAATTTCCACATTGAGTCAATGATTAGAGCCGTCTGCATATTGTCTGAAGGAATTCTCACCACAGAATTGGTAGATTGGTGGGTAATAGCTTCAGTTGTCACAGCCATACCAGACCAGAACAACACCGCCACACCAGACCTGATCATACCTACCTCCCCCCCCCCCCCCCCAAAAGAAAAAAAAAATATCAGATTTACTGGCAAGTCTGAACGGGAGGTGGGAGACTAAACAGGAGGTGGAAGACTAAAAGAAAAAAAAAAGTTGTTTCCTTCCCCCTGCTCCATGGTGCTGCACCCCTGTAAGATGCTGCCCTAGGCACCGGACCACGGGTGCCTAGTGGTAAATACGGCCCTGTGTGTGCATACACTCCGGCCGGGATTCCCTCAGCCTGCAGCACAATGTAAGTTCTGTATGAATCACGGCCGTTGTTGCCGTTGTATAACAACGGCTGTTATTAATACAGTACTTACATCATGGGAACATAGCCTAATAGCGTTCCAAGGGGGGGGGGGAATTCCCAGTGTTAGACTAAGGTTGGTGCAGTCAAGGGCAGAGGCACCCTCTTCAGTACGTAGATAAGTTGGGCATGTTTGCAACATGATGGAGTGTGGCTTTTAAGGGGTTATCCATAGAAACAAACAAACTTGGCAAAATCCAAATGAATTAGAATTCTGGTGCCTGGAGAATGTAGATAACATAGGTTGTATCCCTGTTTTCCGGGCAGTCCTGGGGCTGCATCCATATTCTCCAGGCACCAGGATTCAAATGACAATTGTTCACTCAAGTTCACTCAACTCTAGTTTTACAGAAAACACAGCTAATTTCTTGGATAACTAGCACCACCCCTGTCCTCAGGTTGTGTGTGGTATTACAATTTACCTCCATTAACTTTAATGGCACTGAGCTGCAAAATTCACACTCAAACTGAGGATATGAGTGGTGCTGTTTCTGGAAGAAAGCAGCCATGTCTGCAAAACTTATTTAAAAAAATTTCAAATGTAGCTGCTTTCTTCCAAAAACAGCGCCATGCTTGTCTGCAGGTTGGTGGTACAACTTGTCTCCTTTCACCTCAATGCAAATGAGCTGCTATACCAGACACAAACTAACAAGATTGGCGCTGCTTCTGAAAAAGCAGCCATATTATTCTGACCCTGGATAACCCCTTTAACTCTGGGCCACTTTTAGAGGAATTGTGTATTTTTTCTCTTTAGAAAAGAGGAGTGAGCTGAGCACCAGTGTAAAGACATAGGGGGAGATTTATCAAACATGGTGTAAAGTGAAACTGGCTCAGTTGTCCCTAGCAACCAATCAGATTCCACCTTTCATTCCTCACAGACTCTTTGGAAAATGAAAGGTGGAATCGGATTGGTTGCTAGGGGCAACGGAGCCAGTTTCAATTTACATCATAAATCTCCCCCTATATATATGTTCAGCAATGTATAGGGCTTGGAGTCATACTGCTGGGTTGTGCTGTGCAGGTTTAGAGTGGAAAACCCTGTAGGAAATAGTGCAGTGGCTGCCATGTCTTCTATTTAAAGGGAATCTGTCAGCTGTTTTTACCATTAAAACTGTTGTCATCCCCATAAAAACATCCAGGAGAGTAGTGGAATTATACCGTAGATCTTGGTTGCTGAAGCTGAAGAGATGGTATAATAAAACCCTAACATGGCTATTTTACCAGTAAACAAAAACAGTTTTTAAAACTCCAGCCTTAATATTCAAAAACCTTTCCCCTGAAGACATCATGATACAGTGATAGAAACACGTAGGGGGTACTCATTATAGTATTGGGGGTCTATGGGCTGACTAAATCATCCTCAAGTGATATATCCCATTGCCTGACTGTTTTGGATCATTTGTTTTATGTGGTGAAGGAATTATGTGTTTAAGCTTTTATAGGTAACAATAAAACTTTTACTGCCCTCCCATTGTTTTGTTAATATTATTGGCCAGGAGGCTACATCATTCATTTGGGTTTTCGTTTTACCCCAGTAACATCAAAGTTATTTCTGAAGCTGAAAAGAAACTGAAGAGGCCGGAGTAGGTCATGGCCATCCGATGCCACAGAGAGAAAGACTAGCTGCGAGGGATGGAGCAGTAGGCCAGCAGGCCAGGGTCAGCGTCCCCATAAAGAGCTAGCCATAGTCAGAGATGGGGTTAAGGCATAAATAAGAATTGGGAGTCACTATGGTAAGATTCTCCATAGCAACCGATCAGAACCAATCAGAGCTCAGCTTCCATTTTGCCAGAGCAATATGAGAAATGAAAGCTGAGCTGTGATTGGTTACTATGGGCAACAAGGAAAATCCGACTTTTAGGCCCCTTATACCCAGGCCAATTGTCGGCCAGGAGTATTACTAAAACACTCCTTTGATCGATAATCGGCCCTTGTAAAAGTGTCTGTGAGGAGAAGGAAAACGTCCGCTCATCCACTTATCGCCTCTCTTGTGTGGGCTTTAAAATTTATCGCTATATATTAAGATGGCTGCGTGAACTATACAGGAATACATTATGACTTCTAAAGGCACTGAAAATGACTGCCAATCTCTGATCGGGGCGCGCTTGTGTCATTGCAAAGCCCAATGTCGGGCCATGTACTGTACAATGACAACATCGTAGACAACATGATAAATCTCCCCCTGTCCCTCTAAAAGGCAACCACCAAGCCTCTGTGAGTTGAGAATACTGTAATTACCAAGTCTGTTGCCTCTGGAGGGAGATGTATGTGTGTGTGTATATATATCTTAAAGGGGTCATTATAAGATTCACAATTCTTTCAAATCAACTGGTCCCAGCAAGTGCCAGAGATTTGTTATTTAGTTCTTTTAAAAAAATCTCAAGCCTTACAGTACTTATCAGCTGCTGTATGTCCTGCAGGGAGTGGTGTATTTTTTCCAGTCTGGAAAGCCCGACAGGTTTTCTATGGGATTTGCTCCTGCTCTGGACAGTTCCTGACATGGACAGAGGTGGCAGCAGAGAGCACTGTGTCAGACTAGAAAGAATACACCACTTCCTGCAGGACATACAGCAGCTAAGAACTGGAAGACTGGAGATTTTTTAATAAAAGTAATATACAAATCTCTGGCCCTTCCTGGGACCGGTTGATTTAAAAGAAAAAAAAAATGGCGAACTACCTTGGACACAGAATCCCCCTTTAATGATGGGTCTTTGATTTCTTAGGGTCGTAAAAATAAAATAAATAACTAACACCACAAAAGCATTGTGCAGCAGCACTGTCATTTCATTTTTTTAATGAATATACAATATTAACCCCTAGACAACCTAGGACGTACCTGTATGCCCTGGCCGCCTGTCACCAGATGACGTACAGGTACGTCCTAGGTTATGAAGCGCGCTTCAGAGTGTAGTGCGCTTCATAGCAGGTGGGGCCGGCTGCAGTGAGCAGCCGGGCCTTTACCGTTAATGACAGGCTGCACTGATCACCCCTTAAACACTGTAGTCGCTGCGCAATTGCGCCATTTAAGTGTCAGTGACAGGAGCAGCTCCTGTCACTTACCCAATCACTGTGCTGGACCGTCGTAGGTCTCTTACCTTCCTCCCTGCGGTCCGATCAGCTCTCTGCTCATTGAGTCTGCCACAGGCAGGCTCAATCAGCAGAACGCCTATTACACTGATCAATGCTATGCCTATGGTGTAGCATTGTACAGTGTCTGCAATCTAAGTATTGTATGTAAAAAAAAAACAGGGGGACTTAAAATGTGAAACATAAAAAGTAAAAATGTTTTTAATACACCTAAGCCCCTCCCCCAATAAAGATTAAAATCACCCCCCTACAACCCTGTAGGTGAAAAACTAAAACCGTAATAAGAGTCACAATAGGGCCAGTTTATTAATAATTAATTGCAAAAAAATAGTATTTTATTTAAAAAAAATATAACATATCTGTGTAAACCTGCATATGGTTGTGTTCAGACTGAGCTATAGAATAATAGTATCACTTTTACCATATAGTGCATTACGTAGACACAGGAACCCCCCAAACGTTACCATATTGCATTCTTTTTTCCGATTTCACCAATTTATATCTTCATAAATAATATATTTGGGATTCCGTCATACATGTGATGGTAAAATGAAAGACGCCATTACACAGTACAACAAGACCTCACATGGCCCTGTAGATAGAAAACTGAAAGTGCTAGAGCTCTTACAAGGGGAGGAGGAAAAAGCGAAAGTGCAAAAATGAAAATTGGCGCGGTCCACTGGGTCATTTTGGGCCGGGTCCTCAAAGGGTTAAAGTTTGGGACTGATCCAGTAATGACAGAAAACATAATAATTCCCCTAATTTTGTCATATGAGAAATTCCCATTTTGTCTTTGCGGAGAATCTGCCAGAGGAGTGTAACATAAAGAAGCCACTATTGTAGTCCGTCAGTCATGTAAATGACACATTCAGAGAGAGAGACAAATGGGGTCTTGTGAGAGCAGGAACTCTACATATAAACACGGCTCAGAACGGCCTTTAATCTATTGTTCGTTTTGGTGGGAAAATTATCATGTTGCGGTCAAGTTATTAAGCGCCCCCCCCTTCCCCCAGACAAAGAGATATTATGTCTCCAGTAACTTATTAATATTCAAGTCAATGACATTCTCTCATATGTAAGCCGTGTCTCCGCACTGACCAGACCCTCGCCTCGAAGTCACCAGCCCTATATCTCCGCTCACAACCCTTCAAAAAGTAACTTTCATTGTAGATTGTAAAAGAAACATCTCAAGTAGAGATGAGCGAACCGGGTTCGGGTTTGAGTCGATCCGAACCCGAACGTTCGGTATTTGATTAGCTGGGGCTGCTGAACTTGGATAAAGCTCTAAGGTTGTCTGGAAAACATGGATACAGCCAATGACTATATCCATGATTTCCACATAGCCTTATGGCTTTATCCAACTTCAGCAGCCACCGCTAATCAAATGCCGAACGTTCAGTTTCGGATCGACTCGAGCATGCTCCAGGTTCGCTCATCTCTAATCTCAAGTCAATCTCGTCGCCACCTAAAACAAACTCCTGTTATCCTCTTAGTGATATAACTTATTTTAGCTTAAAAGATGCGTATACCCCCAGAAGTCATAATTAATTATTTTTCTTAAAGGGGTACTCAAGCAAAAGAAATCTTTTGAATTAACTAGTGTCACAAAGTTGCAGAGATTACTTCTATTTAAAAATATCCAGTCTGCCAATACTTATCAGCTGCTGTATGCCCTGCAGGAGGTGGTGTATTTTTTCCTGTCTGACACAGTGCTCTCTGCTGCCATGTGAGGAACTGTCCAGAGCAGGAGCAAATCCCCATAGAAAACCTCTCCTGCTCTGGACAGTTCCTGACATGGACAGAGGTGGCAGCAGAGAGCACTGTGTCAGACTGGAAAGAATACACCACTTCCTGCAGGACATACAGCAGCTGATAATCAAGTTAATTACAAGCATGTATACATTTCCAGAACCAGTTAATGGGGGGGGGGATCAGAGTACTCCTATAAGTGTGGCTATATACCTTCTATTTTAGAAGACACATTGTATTTGCTATTAAAAAAAGCACTTTGCACTACATTAAAGTTATTAAAAAATAACTTAAAAAGACAGCAATTTCACCATTTTTTTTCCATTTTTTACCATTCTGTACTTCTTCGGTTCAAAAAAAATGCTCTGATAACAAACACTTCAAGGTTTTTTCCCATATAAAAATTTTTTTTATGTCCACAGGGGTTGTCCAGCGAAAATCTTTTTCCTCCAAATGAACTGGAGACAGAAAGTTATATAGATTTGTTATTTACTTCTAATTAAAAAAAAATTCAAGTCTTCCCATACTTATCTCCTGCTGTTTGTCCTGGAGGAAGTGGTGTTTTTTTTTTCAGTCTGACAAAGTGCTCTCTGCTGCCACCTCTGTCCATGTCAGGAACTGTCCAGAGCTGGAGAGATTTTCTATGGGGATTTGCTCCTACTCAGGACAGTTCCTGACCTGGACAGAGGTGGCAGCAGAGAGCACTGCGTCAGACTGAAAAGAAAGCAACAATTCCTGCAGGACATACAGCAGCTGATAAGTACTGGAAAACTTGAGATTTTTAAATAGAAGTAAATTACACATTTATATAACTTTCTAAAATCAGCTGATTTGAAAGCAAAAGATTTTTGCAGGAGTACCCCTTTAATGTCCTAAACACCAATATTGCTCAGGAGGACAATTGAGATCCAACATATTTAACCCTTACCTGTTGGGAAAGAGTCAGGCGTCCATTCACATTAGTGAGTCAGCCAGTCTTGCTGAGGTTAGCAGCTTAGAGAACATACGGGAGTCCAAGAAGAGTGGACGTCCCAGACATCATCCATCATGGCCTATCCTATCTATACACCATCACTTCATAAGATTCTAATCCCCTTTAAAGTCCCAGGATAAGAAAGCACTTCATAGAACGAAACAACTGAGAAGTAAGATAAGGTGAATAAGGACAATAGTAGAAGCAGCATATATAGCGGCCATCTATAGCCCCCTGATGTCATGATGTCATCTCAATGGCACGAGAAATCCTGGGCCGAGTTTTCAGTCTAATTTCAGCCCTTGACTCATTGTCGGATAGAGTGACATCTATGTAATTGCAGGCATTACACCCAGGCCGGTGGACAGTTAGGTAGTGTCTGCCATTAATAGCCCTCTAATTAAACGGCCGCAATCCAACACACGGACGATAGGAGCACATAGCACGGCTTTGTTACAGGCTCTGGTATGAGAGTCATCTCTAGTTGCCTTCTCTGCATTCATAGCAACGGCCAAGCACCCACTATTTGCATTACACACATTGTATCCAGGGCTAACAAATATTTAAAGCGCGTCGAAGAATGACACAGATTACTTAGGAGAGTCCAGATACTAGACTAGCGCCAGGAGACTCATAGGAATATTCATTGCTGCTTAGAATTAGATATGAATTAATTAAAGTTGTTTTTTTTCTGGCTATTAACCAAAGCTAACACTCCAACATATACAGAGAACAGAGCTGGAGAACAACAGCACTGTACGTTGTGTAGTGGCCATGCTGGGTTACTGCAGCTCAGCTCTCGTTCACTTTAATAGGAAATGAGCTACGGTAAAACAATACAGTCATAAGTCAATGAACGGAGCTGCCTGCTTCTGGCTGTATTCTATTCTAGCATGTGAAGAAAATTGTATATTATAAGTCAAAGGAAGTGCTCTCTGCTGCTACCTCTGTCCATGTCAGGAACTGTCCAGAGCGGTTGCAAATCCCCATGGAAAACCTCTCCTGCTCTGGACAGTTCCTGACATGGACAGAGGTGGCAGCAGAGAGCACTGTGTCAGACTGGAAAGAATACACCACTTCCTGCAGGACATACAGCAGCTGATAATCAAATTAATTACAAGCATGTATACATTTCCAGAACCAGTTAATGGGGGGGGGGGGGGGGATCAGAGTACTCCTAGGTGATTTAAAAAAAAAAAAAAAAAAAAGAAAAGTAAAGGGGAGTACCTCTTTATATAATGTGTTAATTTAATTCCATAGTAGATGGGTCATTCAGTTATCTTTTTAAATTCTTTACTTCTGAGAAGAAAAAAAAAACTTTGTAAGGGAAAATCATTATCATTATTTTTTTTTACTATTACAGTTCAGAGAGAGAAAGGGTTACAAGTGACCATAAAAGGGTATTCTGCGGGAGGGGGGGGGGGCAATATTTCCAAATGAACTGGTGTCAGAAAGTTATACTGATTTGTAACATACTTCTATTATAAAAATCTCAAAACTTTCCAGTACTTATCAGCTGCTGTTTACCTTGCACGAAGTGGTATATTCTTTCCAGTCTGACACAGTGCTCTCTGCTGCCACCTCTGTCCATGTGAGGAACTGTCCAGAGCAGTAGTAAATTTCCCCTGCTCTGGACAGTTCCTGACATGGACAGAGGTGGCAGCAGAGAGCACTGTGTCAGACTGAAAAGTAAATGATAAATCTGTATAACTTTTTGACACAAGTTGATTTAGAAACTCTCCAGAGAACCCTTTTACTAGTATATTTAAAAAAAAAATAGCTGATTTGATAATATCTTTTGTTTTTAACATTTACACACAAGAACTTTTTAAAGTATTTAGAAAACTTTTCCTTGAATACCCTTTTAGCTGCTGGGATTCAATAAAGGGTCTCTCACTTGCCAACATTTATCAATCAGTCTGAGCCAGAAACGTCTGTTTTTTGTGTCAGACAGATTGCAACCAATCACAGCTTACATTACAAGAAACAAATACTGCTACGCGGAGCAGGTAACGTATGCTCGCGATCCCAGTGGCAGCGGTGGCGGGAGGGCGCAATCGGAGCGGCGGGGGTGGTGATCGGGGCGGCGGGGGTGGCGATCATAGCGGCGGCGGCGGTGGCGATCGAGCCGGCGCAAGGGGCTGCGGATAAGCGGGGGCCGGGCGTCGGCCGCTCTGCCGGTGGCGGGCGGTCGGACTTTCGCGCGGCGACTGTTTACATGGAACGATCGGCGAATTTTTTGCGAACGACGAACAACGATTTAAGAACACGTTAAAGGATGAAAATGAAAGATTTCTCACTCGTCGTTCGATCGTTCGCTGCGTTTACACGTACGATTATCGTTCTAATTCGATTGTTATCGTGCAAATTCGCACGATCGTTTCGTGTAAACGCAGGATAAGGGGCATGAATTAGGCTCAGGGCTTTGTGAATATTAGACTAATTGGGTGTAATCAGGCTCACACCTCCACTGCTTAACATTTATGTAACGCAGCTGAACAAGACTAACCATTGGCGGTGCTGTCCTGGCCTACACCTGCTCGTCTCTATGCTTATCCTGGGGCTGCTGGTCTCCACAGGCATCTATATGGCTCTTCTTTCTTCTGATCCCTGTTGCAATGACACCTCTGGACACCAGGGTGCACACGCGGCCACATGCTCTGGATTTATAGGGCCAACTTATTTCTACGTGCTGCTGTCTATTAAAACTATCTCCTATTTAAAATCTCTGCACCTATTTAAAGTTTTTTTTCAACCACGCCCCCTTGCCTGAATGTTGTTAAATTCTTGCATTCCAAGAAAATGTGCATTTCTACAATTCTGCTTATATCCTGTGTAGCCTGACCTGTGCCTGTTTTTTGCATTACATTTTCTGCCTGACCCCAGTCTGTACCATGGACTTCTCCTGTTGCAGACTCGGATTGTCTGGCCTGCCTTTGGAGCCGCCTGCCCTGACCCTTCACCTCTGTGCCTATGATACCAGTCTCATCCCTGGTACTGCACTGACTCTCCAGCTGATGATCTGGGTTGCTGAGTAGGATTTTTTGGCCTCTTCCCAGATACCATACCTGTGAAGTGACCTTGTGTTCTTGAACCACAAAAGTCCAGCTTCCACATCCTTAAGAGGGATAAATGGTAAAGACCTAGAGGGCATTTAAACTCCACTCCCTGGTGTAGCCCAAAACCGTTGAGTAGCACATCCCTCTGTTACAATTTACACCCCTCCTCATGCTGGGCTCCTGACATGTCACGACCTGGCTGATGGACGGGCCGCTCAGCTAGTCCATGACTAGCTCCAGTCTCTGATTGGCTCAGCGACCAGTCCATCAGCCGGGACTGGCAGTTTCCCCGTCATCACAACTCAGGGGAAAATGCCTTCCGCCGGGGTCCTGCGGACGCTCCTGCCGCTCAACACTGACACGGAGAGAGGTAAGCTATTGGATTTTTTAATACGCCAGACTTCTCCTTTAAGTTGATTATACAGGAAAACATTTTAGATAGCCAACTACATGCAAAAACCCCTGCTTCTTGAAAATAGGAGGGTGCAAAAGAATTTTTTTTAAAAGTTGTTTATTTATTAATTTATGTCTTAACCTTAAATGAACATTTTTTTAAACATTCTAAACAAAAAAAAACATTTAAAAATTTCCAAAATGTACCCGGAACCTCTAAAGACAAAATAAAGGGATTATTCCTAAATCGGAAATTCCAGGGAAGCCAACGGTAAATCTCCATGTCACAATGAATTTCTCCTTTTTCCCAGTCTTTTTTTTTATGTTTCCCAGTGTTTATTGTTACCTTTCATGTTTGTGTATCTAAAACACGGGCGGCGCGTCCGGACGTAACTCAGGCATTTCAATTGAATTTTCTTTATATTAAATGCTTTGTCTACGTCTCGTATCAGTGCAGACTGTGCGCGGCCTTTGAAATTGGACACAGGTATCACTTTACATGATAGGGCTTATTTTCGATTAACTGTGGCTTTCTTTCCAATCAAAACAGCTCAGTTCAATTAAACCCCAATGACCCCTTTTAACCATTAGATCGTTTTCCATTTAGTCAAGGTTAGCCGAAGCAGCTTCCGTATGGGAACATCTAAGTGCTCATCCGAAAATTACAGTATTTGCCCAGATTCTGGTAATCAATAAAACAAGCTAAGTGATACGGACCTCGTCTTTAATTACTTCTGCTCGTCTTTCAAACTCGGCTTACGGATTATTTACATGGTTTTAAAGGCGCTGTACCTTTAAAGCCTTCATACATATTCAATGAAGCAGATGCAATCGTTTTAGCCAGTACCCTCAGGGCTGAAGCGTTACAATGGTCTTGCACCTTTCTTGACGTGACACAGGATGACAGTTTCCCATGGAGAATGATGTAAAAGAAACAAAAAATGAAGCCTCCCAGATCCCACTGTTTTTAGTCACTTATGTTTCTGTATTACGTTTATCCTTGGGACAGTCCCGGCTCATGTAAAGGATTTCACGACACAATAGGCACCTATGTGGGCAAATGTTCATACTCTCTGTATATGTGAGTCTGCATAGTTGTGTCTGAACCCTTGAAGACCGGGTTATTTTTTACCTTGGGGACCAAAAGAATTTTTCTGTTTTGCCTCTCAGGACTCTGGCAGTCATAACTTTTCTAACTTTAGCATGGCATGTATGAGGCTTTGTTTTTTTCAGGATTAGTTGTTAGTTTTAATAGAAGAGGAAGATTCAGCACAAAAACTTGATTGAAGCAACCACTGAAAACCTAAACACATCCGACGTGTTTCGATCTACAAAGATCTTAGTCGCAGATTGGCTACGATTAAAGTCTTTGTAGATCGAAACGCGTTGAGTTTTTAGTTGCTGCTTTAATAAAGTTTTTGTACTGGATCAGAAGTGCCGGATCTTCCTCTTCGATTGTGCCTACAGTGAGCTAACACCTTTGTGCATTCAACGGGGCAGATATTATGTTGTTAGTTTTGGTACAAATTTTAGGTGGCTATATCTTAGAAACTTTTTTTTTTTTTTTTAAATACAAATAAGTAATTTTTAATGCCTTTCAACAATTACTTTACTAAGATTAATGTATTTACTGGACAGTTTGTTAGGAATATGGCTTTTTCCACCATGTTCATATTATTTGCAGCCTTATAGCCAAATTAAAGGGTTAGTAACTTTTAAACCATAAGACATATTGAAAATCTGATTTACATAATACATTTCTGAGGCAATTCTAGACTTCGTTGATATAAAACATGACCACCTTCCCATTGAAAAAACTTTCCCTTGATCCAGTATGGCGGCTTTGAAGATGGCAACCATGTTCTGGACACACTCCCTCACCCATTACTTCCTGCGGCATTCAAATTTATAATTTTTCATTTATTCTTTCTCTGGAATAAAAGGGTCTTGAGACTCTTGCTTCACCCGATTTAATAATGTATATTGTAGGTAAAATTGGTTTGATATTTATTAAACTGCTGTTGGGAAAAATGGCTGATGTGTGAAAGCCTTTAAAGGATACCTGTCACCCCCCGTGCCGGGGTCACAGGCTCCCGATCTCCCATTAGAGCGCCCTATACTTACCTAATCGCGCGGGGTCCCACTTCCTGATGCCGTCGGGTGACTGAGATTTCAGCTCCCGAAGCCCGGCGCATGCGCTGACAGGAAAGTCCGATGCTCATAGAGAATGACGGAGCATCGGACTTCCCATTCATTCTCTATGAGCGTCAGACTCTGCTGTGTGCGCGATTAGGTGAGTATAGGGGGATCTAGCAGGGGGTCAGGAGCCTGTCACCCCGGCACGGGGGGTGACAGGTCCTCTTTAAGAACGCAAATAAAATACAGAGCCACCTATTGATGATGTTTTGCTGAGGTGCTTATGCCCCTTCATTCTAGCGATCGAGGGGCAACCGGACCCCCATATGCATTTCTGAAATGTCGCTTTCACTTGTCAGAAGTTTTTACAAGTTATAGTTAAACTTTTTTTTTTTTTTTTTAAGGGAGTTGCTGTAACTGTGTAACTCCCAAAAAATTTTTAATCTTTTCCATGACTAATATATCATAGATCCTAGTCATCAGAGAATGGAATTATGGGATTGGGATGAGAATGGGATTAAAGCTACAGTGCAATAAAAAAAAGACAAACAAACTGTCATCATATCATTGGTGAGACTGAATTTTTGAGGAATAATATAAGATTAGAATGTCATGACACTTTTTTACCCTTGTGACATTTAAATGACCTTTAAATATTTGACCTTTGCATATCTCTTTAGTAAAAACACATGCTGAGCTGTCATGCTGCTGCTAATCCTGCCCAATAAGATATTTTTTCTCATTTAGATGTGATTAAACCAGCACTAAAAAAAACGAATTATATCTCAGCGTTAATGTAGTAGTATTTTTTTTTACTATACATGGAAATTTATTACAAACCAAATTCAAATTTATACAAACTTTTCTAAATATTTACCGCCAGTAGCGGTTGGGCATACAGGTATAAAGACACACCTGCTTTTAGTTTAGGGAGGCTGGCTATACCCTTTCAATTGTGGTCGGTGACCTGCCGGGCTGTGAGGGGGTACCTTGGGCCCTTATCACGGTGGTGCAGAGTGGAGTTGTGACCCACCTGGACTATTGGTACCGCCACCCACAGAAAGGGGAGATGACCCAAGGAAGATGCAATTACTGTGTCGGTGTTAGATTAATAATAATCACTGAGTCCTCTTAAATAAAATCTTCTTTACTTCAGGAATACTTAATACAATAGTAGACAATAGACTTGTGACTTGACAATAGACTTCTGGCTTGACTAACAGGATCTGTGCTGAGAGCTTGAAAGGTAGTATAGCCGTGCTGACTTGGTTGCGTGCTGAGAAGTAGAGTGAGTACAGAGAAGCGGAGAGAAGTAGGCCGTGAGAGTCCCGACCCAAGTAGTAATGTGCTCTCGGGAACTTTGCCCGTGTTTTGACTTCTGTCTTGATACCAACTATTGCCCTACAGTGTCGGGTGACTTGTTCTTCTAGGGTGACACAAGCCCCAGACCTTGTTACCTGAGTAGAGCAGAGTGGTCAGGTTTTCCTGGGAGATAGAATACGTAGGCTTGAAGCAACTTTGCTCTATCCAGATCAGTTCCTTCTGTTTTCAGGATATCGTCCTGCACCTTTACATATGTTCACGGCTTGGGCTAGGATGATTTCTGTGAGTGTTTAGCACTGCTTAGTGAGTAGAAGTGCTGCTTTTAAGGAACTAGTGTCTGTGCTTCTCATGGGTGTCTGTCACCACCTCACACTGGACTCACCACCACACTGGACTTGTCCCAGAGAGAGAACCTAGCTAAACTCTCCAGGAGACTCTGGTTTGTGCGTCTTGCCTCTACAAAAACCAGAGAAAGACTAACTAGTGTAGGGCCTACACTTCCTCTGCCCATGTGACAACTTCCTACAGGCTATATAATACCTCCTATGAGTGGTGGAGAAGAGAGTGCAAAAGAAGGAGAATAGAGATTGGTGGTAAAGAGAACAGAGCTCTCATTGGTGCACAAATCACAAAAAACAATAACCCCTTGAGTACTACAGGTGTGCAATACTGAGCCCTTTGGGTATTATTACTCAAAGAGATTATCGACCGTACTTGCCCAATTACCGTCCGTTTCAGCCAATAATCATTTTGTGAAGTAGGTCATGTTTTAAATCAATGATCATAAAAAACGTACAATGTCGGCTGAACGTTGATTTAAAGCATTATCTAAAATGCCGATAATAGCAACGGTCAGCTGGCCAGCGCTCCATGTAATAGGAATGGCAGGAGCAGACCGGCGCTCTCTCCTACTATCACTGTTTTTCGCGTGTAATAACACCGACAGTAAGCTGAGAACGAGAAGCATGCGAGCGATGACCTGACAGGCTGTCGCTCGCTTGCTCCGAAATATTGCCTGTCTAGTACAGCCCTTACTGTATGTAAAACCTTAAAAATCAGGTGTCGCATCAGTTAAGGGGGTTGTACGAGTCCACAGAAAAATAGTTGGCTGCTCTTATCTAGAAACAGTGCCACTCTTGTCTATAGGCTGTGTCTGGCATTGCATCTCTTTCCCATAGACATAAATTGCAATATCCAATAGAGTCTATGCACACAAAAAAGCGCTGCTTCTGCGGAAAAAAATGCTAACCCCTTCTTTCTAATGTTATATACTCCAATTAACCCCAATATCCCCTCATTACCATGTTCACAGTGGTCTAGGAAGCTAAGACACAAGGAGTTGTTTGTTGGTATGCTGACACTGAAAACTTTCATGGCCATGTGTGTTTCCTGCTATATAAAAAAAAAAATTAACCCCTGACACTTTTGTTAATCAGAGAAAATCACCGTAGCTTCCTGACCTGAGTGAAAATGATGGATATTGGGATTTAACCGTAGTTACACCACAATGGTCAGGTTTTGAGTGTAGTTTACACAAGGAAAAATATACAAAACAAGACTGAGAATTTTTACAATGAATGTGATAGACAAAGAACAAAACACAGGTAGCTGGAAGTTATAGAGGTTGTATGAGAATATTAATACGTGGCTGCTTTCCTTCAGGAACAGCACTGCTCTCATCTATAGACTCCCCTACAGATTGTAAGGTCTTATAGGCAGAAACCTCCCTCCTGTAGAGTATAAGCTCTTATGGGCAGGACAGCTCTCCTGTAGAGTGTAAGCTCTTATGGGCAGGGACCTCTCTCCTGTAGAGTATAAGCTCTTATGGGCAGGATCTTCTCTCCTGTAGAGTGTAAGCTCTTATTAGCAGGGATTGCACTCTTGTAGAGTGCAAGCTTTTATGGGCAGAGACCTCTCTCCTGTAGAGTGTAAGCTCTTATGGGCAGGGACCTCTCTCCTGTAGAGTGTAAGCTCTTATGGGCAGGGACCTCTCTCCTGTAGAGTGTAAGCTCTTACGGGCAAGGACTGCTCTCCTGTAGAGTGTAATCTCTTATGGGCAGGGACCTCTCTCCTGTAGAGTGTAAGCTCTTATGGGCAGGGACTGCTCTCCTGTAGAGTGTAAGCTCTTATGGGCAGGGACTGCTCTCCTGTAGAGTGTATGCTCTTATGGGCAGGGACTGCTCTCCTGTAGAGTGTAAGCTCTTATGGGCAGGGATCACTCTCCTGTAGAGTGTAAGCTCTTATGGGCAGGGACCTCTCTCCTGTAGAGTGTAAGCTCTTATGGGCAGGGATCACTCTCCTGTAGAGTGTAAGCTCTTATGGGCAGGGACTGCTCTCCTGTAGAGTGTAAGCTCTTATGGGCAGGGTTCTCTGTCCTGTAGAGTGTAAGCTCTTATGGGCAGGGACTGCTCTCCTGTAGAGTGTAAGCTCTTATGGGCAGGGACCTCTCTCCTGTAGAGTGTAAGCTCTTATGGGCAGGGACCTCTCTCCTGTAGAGTGTAAGCTCTTATGGGCAGGGATCACTCTCCTGTAGAGTGTAAGCTCTTATGGGCAGGGACCTCTCTCCTGTAGAGTGTAAGCTCTTATGGGCAGGGACCTCTCTCCTGTAGAGTGTAAGCTCTTATGGGCAGGGACCTCTCTCCTGTAGAGTGTAAGCTCTTATGGGCAGGGACTGCTCTCCTCTAGAGTGTAAGCTCTTATGGGCAGGGACCTCTCTCCTGTAGAGTGTAAGCTCTTATGGGCAGGGATCACTCTCCTGTAGAGTGTAAGCTCTTATGGGCAGGGACTGCTCTCCTGTAGAGTGTAAGCTCTTATGGGCAGGGACTGCTCTCCTGTAGAGTGTAAGCTCATATGGGCAGGGTCCTCTCTCCTGTAGAGCGTAATCTCTTATGAGCAGGGCCCCCTCTTTAGTAAATTGTCAACTGTAGGGATGACTCTACTTTTGTCTAGTTTCATTTATATTATTAATTTGAATTATTTTCTTTTTCTAATCCAGTTATGAAGTACTATGGAGTACTATTAATCATTAATAAATAAAATGAATATCCACAAGATGCAGATATTGCTTCAGGTTGTTGGTATTGAATAAGTAATTTCCAGCTACAAAACTATTCATTACACCCTTACATGTTTTTCCTATTGACAGCATGGGCAAAGGCGGCACATCTGCTACTAGTGACCATACCTCTAGAGACTGTCTTACACTCAGCAAAGCTCATGCACTCCATACCCTCTGTGACTCTTCCTTTTTCATGGGTCATAGGGTAAGAATATTGAAACATGAGCCTTCTAAGCAGAGAAGTGGCCAAGAGGGTTCCCAGTGGAAGTGTTTGCCCATCAGCATATATGTTATACATATTTTCTGTTTCATAACTATGGCCTCATTGACTGAATGCAACACCCATTCTCCCTGACCCTTGTCGACCTAATGTGAAAAAAATACGTAAAAAAAAACTTTAAATGACCAGCACATATAATGACCGATTTGAGGCTATGTAATAATCAATAAGAATTGGATAAAAGTATAGGTAAGCCTTGGCAATTCCATGATTGATACTTTCTCCTGATAACGGCTTCAGTAGGTTAAGGGAAGATGGACAATAGTAGCCAGTACTTCAATGTAGTTCTGCCCTCTAGTGGCCAAGAACTAAAAAGTATATCTGTTGCACTCAATCAATCTTATTAAGGGAAAAGATGTCATTTTTGACAATGCCGGTTGTACTAATGGGAACTATAAAATGGTGACAAAGCCATTCAATGACTTCCTCCTAAAAGATTCTACTATTATTATTATTATTATTATTATTATTATTATTAACAAAGTTTGAAGTTAGAAAGCTTTTGAAATTCAAATTTGAATGTTGACCAGCTTCCAATATATTCAGTGATGTCTAAAATCTAAGTTCAATTTACTAGAGTCCTGGTGTTACATCCATAACATGGATAGTTAAATATGGTGCTGTAGAAGCCCCTATGGTAAAATATATCCAACACATGAAGGCTATGATCGCACAATGTCAAAAAAAAAAAAGAGAAAAAGGGTCCGCTTTTTCTTTTAAAAAGATGTCCGTCATTGACGTGATTTTATTGACTTCAATGCAATGCATTGAAGTCAATGGAATGTCAGATGTTCAATGCACACAGTGTGTAAAATGATGGACGTTGTCTGTGCGGACGTCAAAATAATGATTATGTCAATTATTTTCAGACATCTTTCATAACATAAGAATCCATGGAGCGGCATCACAGAGGGGTGGGGGTTTCCTCCCACTGAGTGTCTCCAGTACTTCAGCCCCAGCCGGTGCCTGGGAATAAAACGGCGCCGGCTCCGGCTTCCCCTCACCGGCACCATTCTATCCATGTGAGAAACTTAAAGTGAATGTACTGCTGGTACATTCGCTTTAAAGTGGTTATCCGGTGTTAGAAAAACATGGCCAATTTTCTTCCAGAGCCAGCACCGCTCTTGTCTCTAGTTTGGGTGCAGGTTTTGCAACTTAGTTCCATTGAAGTGAATGGATATTAATGACAAACCGCACCTGAACTCGAGACAAGAGTGGTGCCATCTCTGGACCATCTCTGGACCTGGAAAGTGGCCATGTTTTTCTAACACTGGATAACCCCTTTAGGGTACATTCACACGTACTGTGTCCACAGCAGATTGCCCCGCAGCAGTGCACTGATTGGCTGAGCATCGGGAGACACCGGGAGCTCCTGAAGCAAGCCGGTGTGGGGTCTCGGTAAAGTATGTATCGGGACCACAGGGGTTAAGGGCGCTGACTTTGAAATACTTGCAGTGGGATGATGCTGTGAGAATGTCTTCCTATTGAAGTATATGGGCAGGTATCCGCAGCTGATCTTGCTGTGAACTCGCAACGTAAAATTCGTTATTGTCACTTTAAAATAATTTAGATCAGAAGGCACCTGTTGTTAGATATAACAGGGGATGCACACAGCTGTGCACCTTACTCCTCAGCTTGCTGTTTGATACTTGTTTGTTCTTTTTAAGTGGCAGTAATGCTTCAAATTCCTCTCTAACATGTTGGAGCCTTTTCTTCCAATTTTTGTAACTTTTTGACATTTACAGTTGTGTTTTATATGTTTGACAATCAGTAATTTCTCATCATGTATCACAATGTATAGCTATTTAGATACATTGATAAGCCTTAAAGTGGATGGTTCCATTTCTTCATGTTTCCTTCATTTATTTCCTTAAGTGTTCTAACAACTGAAGTTTATAAATTGTTTTTTATCTGCAGTGGTACGTTTCAGCCGGTGGGCCCATGTTTAAAAGTCATAGTGAAACTTATATTCTTCCTCTATCGCACTAATGGATACAATGTACCTGAGGCCAGAGTAGGAATTTTGAATCAAACAGAACCACTGATTGTTCCTGGAAAGAAAATCCACCGCTTTCCATTGACTTATGGGGTTCAGGCAAGGGATCACTCTTTCCGGTAGAGGCGTAACAATCTCATATACCCTGCTGCAGGACACGGTGGAGTGAAGAAAGTGAATTCAATACCTTCAATGTTCTTTAAATCGCTTTTGTTCTTTGAACACTTTTTTTTGTAAAACATCTAGAAAAAAAATTACCCACGAAAAAAGAAAAAAGGGAAGTTTTCTTATTTTTTGACCCAGTGTAGTACACAGAAACATTATAACTTTTAAAATCTAAATTATGAGGTGATGTGAAATAAAGCATGTTTTAAATTTAGGGGGAGATTTATCAAAGGGTGTAAAATTTAGACTGGGGCAAACTACCCACAGCAAACAATCTCAGCTCAGCTTCAGGCAGTGCTAAAAGGAAAGCTGAGCTGTGATTGGTTGCTGTGGGCAGTTTGCACTAGTCTAAATTTTACACCCTTTGATAAATCTCCCCCTTAGTCCTTTTTTTTTTTTTTTTTTTTTTTAGTTCTCACGCATTATAACAAAGCTATAGTTACTTCTATCCAGGTCGAGTTTCCTGAAGGCAGCTATATAACAGCTATACTTACTTCTGTCCAGGTCGTGTCTCCTGAAGGCAGCTATATAACAGCTATACTTACTGTATCCAGGTCCAGTATCCTAAAGGCTGCTATATAACATCTATACTTACTTCTATCCAGGTCCAGTCTCCTGAAGGCAGCTACACAACAGCTATACTTATTGAATCCAGGTCCAGTCTCCTGAAGGCAGCTATATAACAGTTATACTTACTTGTATTCAGGTCCAGTCTCCTGAAGGCTGCTATATAACAATTATTCTTACTTGTATCAAGGTCCAGTTTCCTGAAGGCTGCTATATGACAGTTATACTTGCTTGTATTTAGGTCCAGTCTCCTGAAGCTTTTTAGTCTTGTGTTGGTTAAATAAAAACTAAACCCAGGAAGTCCCGGCCAGTACAGAGAGTCACAGCTCAATGTGTTCATCGTCAACAGGACTTCCTGTTTTTAGTCTCTTTTATAAAAATAAATAGCTGCCTTCAGAAGACTGGGCCTTGATACAAGTTTGTATAGGTGTTATATAGTAGCCTTCAATAGACTGGACCTGAATACAGTTAGTATAGCTGTTATATAGCAGCCTTCAGGAGACTGGGCCTGAATACAGTAAGTATAGCTGTTATATAGCAGCCTTCAGGAGACTGGACCTGGATACAGTAAGTATAGCTGTTATATAGCAGCCTTCAGGAGACTGGACCTGGATACAGTAAGTATAGCTGTTATATAGCAGCCTTCAGGAGACTGGACCTGGATACAGTAAGTATAGCTGTTATATAGCTGCCTTCAGGAGACTGGGCCTGAATACAGTAAGTATAGCTGTTATATAGCTGCTTTCAGGAGACTGGACCTGGATACAAGTTAGTATAGCTGAGGAAGCGAAGCCACACGAAACGTGCGTAGGGGTTAACGTCAACACACTGCCATGGGTGAGTTATCTTGATTTTACTATAGGTTTTTTATGTTTAAGAGGTGGTCACAATTTGGTTTTAATCCTATTTTAGGAGACCTTCTTATACTTACTATATGAGTCTATATAAGGCACCTTGGTGACTCAGAACATTGGTTATTTTTAAGATGGTATATGATATACTTTTGGCAGTGTGTCTGCAGGATGCCATTTTGTAACCCTTGAAATATCTGATATACTGTATATTGTCTTTTTTAATGTGTGCGATTCTTTGAAAATAAATGAAAGATTTTTAGCATGAGCCTTTTTTCTGTTTCTTTTGTATACAATAATATATTTAAGGCTTTAATTGTGTTTTTAATTTCTTTAGGTAAAGAGAGACACAGGTGAAAAGTGGACCCAGATTATATACAGTAATTACTAACATATGACCATTGAAACGTGTGTTTCTAAGTATAGCTGTTATATAGCTGCCTTCAGGAGACTGGACCTGAATACAATAAGTATAGCTGTTATTTAGCTGCTTTTAGGAGACTGGACCTGGATACAAGTTAGTATAGCTGTTATATAGCTGCCTTCAGGAGACTGGACCTGGATACAAGTTAGTATAGCTGTTATATAGCTGCCTCCAGGAGACTGGACCTGGATACAGTAAGTATAGCTGTTATATAGCTGCTTTCAGGAGACTGGACCTGGATACAAGTTAGTATAGCTGTTATATAGCTGCCTTCAGGAGACTGGATCTGGATACAAGTTAGTATAGCTGTTATATAGCTACACTATATATAGCTATATATCGTTATATTTCCCAAAAGATGAAGATCCCTAGAATTCACTTGTAATCTGTGGGGAAGTCAGCAAGTATTCAGTTTTTCTACAGCCATGGCCGGCGTTAGGGGGGGGCAAGCAGGGCAAATGCCCAGGGCCCCCATCCCCCAGGGGCCCCCTCCCGCAGTTCCAGTAGGAGAGGAGAGCACAGACAGCGTCCTGCAGCGTCTGGGAGTGATCCCTGGCTGCTGCCATCAGGGGTCACGCAGAGGCTGCAGGACGCTGGGCTGGTGTCTGCTCCGTGTGTGTAGCTCCCCCTCCCCCTCCCTCCAGCTCCTCTTACTGCACGTGACTTCCTGCTCTGGTGTGGAGCTGTCGGGACGATGGAGGAGAGGGCTGCCGGGTGAGGATGACAGCCTGCTGCTGCTGCAAGGTACATGAGGGGGATGTACCACTACACCCAGCATGCTAGAGGGGGTAAGTATACTGTACATGTAGTGTGTAATGTGTATGAATGTAAGTGTATAATGCATGAATGCAGTGTGTGTTACATGTCCTGTGTATAGTGTGTGGACTGGATGGTTTGTATCTGTATAATGTGTTTTCATGGATGTGTGTGTGTGTGTGTGTGTATATATATATATATATATATATATATATATATATATAATGGTGTGTGTGTGTGTATATATATATATATATAGCTGTTTGTGATTGGGTGAATAAATCCTCACTATACACTACTGGAGTGCCGTCCTCGTGTTCAATTTTTTATATATATATATATATATATATATATATATATATATATATATATGTATATATATATATATAATGGTGTGTGTATATATATATATATATATATATATTATATATATATATATATAATGGTGTGTGTGTATATATATATATATATATGTATATATATAAAATGGTGTGTATATATATATATATATATATATATATATATATATATAATGGTGTGTGTGTATTAGCACTGCTGACTCCAAGTGTTGAGGTGAATAGACTGTATATAGGAGCTGCAGCCATTCTCTGGCCTCATCAGTCCTATGTAATTGCTGCAGGTGACCACTGAGGCCGCTGATTGGCTGCAGCTCCTATGTATATAAGGCAATACGGTGAGAAAAAAAAATAAGGTGGTATTCAGTCCTTAGGTGGTGGTCACTGTATGGCGGTAATATTGGTCTGTATATAGAGTCATTATGTGGCGGTCACTCTTTGGCATTAATATTGCTCTGTATATAGTGTATATATAGTCATTACTGCCATAGATTGACTACCACATAATGACACTATATACAGACCAATATTACCGCCATACAGTGACCACCACATAATGACTATATACACTATATACAGACCAATAGTACAGCCATAGAGTGATCGCCACATAATATTGGTCTGGATACAGAGTCATTATGCAGTGGTCAATCTATGGCGGTAATATTGGTCTGTATATAGTGTGTATATAGAGTTATGTGGCGGTCACTCTATGGCGGTAATATTGGTCTGTATATAGTGTGTATAGAGAGTTATGTGGCGGTCACTCTATGGCGGTAATATTGGTCTGTATATAGTGTGTATATAGAGTTATGTGGTGGTCACTGTATGGCAGTAATATTGGTCTGTATATAGAGTTATTATGTGGTGGTCAGTCTATGGCGGTAATATTGGTCTGTATATAGAGCCATTATGCGGTGGTCACTCTTTGGCAATAATATTGGTCTGTATAAAGTGTCATTATGCGGTGGTCACTCTTTGGCATTAATATTGGTCGGTATATAGTGTATATATAGTCATTACTGCCATAGATTGACCACCACATAATGATATTGCCAAATTGCCGCCATACAGTGACCACCACATAATGACTCTATATATAAACTATATACAGACCAAAAGTACAGCCATAGAGTTACAGACACATAATATTGGTCTGTATACAGTGTATATAGAGTCATTCATTATACAGTGGTCAGTCTATAGCGGTAATATTGGTCTGTATATAGTGTATATAAAGAGTCATGCGGTGGTCACTCTATGGCGGTAATATTGGTCTGTATATAGTGTATATAAAGTCATTATGGGGCGGTCACTTTATGGTGGTAATATTGGCCTATATATAGTGTGTTTTCTTCAATAACGGTATGGAGGTAATATTTGGTCCTGATTATAGTGATTTTTTTTATTTTATTTTTTTAATGCAATTCATATAAATAGTTCTTGTGTTTACACCACTAGCGGCAGTCCTGGCATGTAGTGGCAGTCCTGGCATGTAGTGGCAGTCCCATAATGTAGCGGAAGTCCCAGAATGTAGCGGCAGTCCCAGAATGTAGCGGCAGTCCTGCCATGTAGGGGCAGTCCCATAATGTAGGGGCAGTCCCATAATGTAGCGGCAGTCCCGGCATGTAGGGGCAGTCCCGGCATGTAGCGGCAGTCCCGACATGTAGCGGCAGTCCTGACATGTAGCGGCAGTCCTGACATGTAGCGGCAGTCCCGACATGTAGCGGCAGTCCCGACATGTAGCGGCAGTCCCGACATGTAGCGGCAGACCCATAATGTAGCTGCAGTCCTGACATGTAGCGGCAGTCCTGGCATATAGCGGCAGTCCCGGCATGTAACCTTCTGAACTGAGTAAGGGCCCTAATACATGGAGCGAAAATTGTCCGAATCAGGACGCTATCGCTCTGAGAGGACACTGGGGAACATGATCAGGTAGTATATATCACAGACAAGGCCTGAGGACACCGGGGGACCTTAATCAGGTAGTATATATCTTTATTGTTTACTATATACAGCAAGGATTGCACACACATCACTAATGATATACTGTATATATACACATAGGGGGGGAAATTTATCAAACATGGTGTAAAATGAAACTTGCTCAGTTGCCCCTAGCAACCAATCAGATTCCACCTTTCATTACTCACATTCTAAGTAGGTGGAATCTGATTGGTTGCTAGGGGCAACTGAGCCAATTCTTCTTTACACCAGTTTGATAAATCTCCTCCATAGCTTTTGCTGCATCATAAAAGAGCCATGTAGTAGGCTCTCTAAGCGAGCTCCATTCTACCAGATTGGCGCTCGCTTCTGCGGAATATCAGGCCGTGTAATACGGCCTTAAAAGTGGCCGTATGCTTCCAATAACTGCTGGCTGAACAATCCTTCAGCTGACAATTATCTGTCCCATCCGGTCCCGTCCTCCCCATACACAGAAATTTGGCACATCTGAGTGTTCCTGTGTTCTCTATGAGAGGGGAAAGCCATAGCCATACAGATCTGATGCCGGCTTATCTCTCTGAGAACAAAGAGGTTGGGCGTTGATTTTCCATCAAGCTCGACCCCCTATGTCCACTGATATCATCTGTCAGAGGACTGTCCAGAGAGCCCCATACACCTTACGCTGATGGCCGAACCCACCAGGAGCAACAGGTACCACCAACAAAAGAGTAACATGTATGGGGACCTTAAATTGTTGCTAAAATATTTCAGCATTTGGGGCCCCACCTTTAACTTCGCCCAGGGCCACATCTAGTCTAAAACCGGCCCTGTCTACAGCACTACCAGAGGAGATGTTAGGTATTGCCAGGCTTCAATTGGAAGTTGTCCACATATTACACAGCCATACTGGGTCCTCCAGGGAGATACATTATGTAGACACACTATGCTATCCAATAGATAAGAATTCTAAATTAGGGAACCTCATTTATATACTCAAAATTTAAAGAGATAATCCGGTGAAAATCTTTTTCTTTCAAATCAACTGTTATCAGAAAGTATAGATTTGTAATTTACTTCTATTTAAAAATCTTAATCCTTGCCATACTCAGCTGCTGTATGTCCTGCAGGAAATGTTGTTTTCTTTCCAATCTGACACAGTGCTCTGCTGCCACCTCTGTCCATGTCAGGAACTGTCCAGAGCAGTAGCAAAAAGAAAGAAAAAGATTTTTGCCGGAGTACTTCTTTAACAATCAGACATCTAAATGTAGTGATATTTCTCACTGTTCTGTTGGACTGTGGCGCCCGTTGGAGCATGTATGTCCAATGTTTGATAAAAACCGACAACATCTGATATTACTATCATCTCCCCTTGCTGCCACAACAGAGGTTTGAGCCCCACTTTCTGTTTCCTATACACTTACTAACAGAAATCACATCAAACAAGGAAGCTGCCGTCGTCTTACTCCTGCCCGAGACGTCTTTCCAGAGGAGTCTTTCCACATGAGAAGATCACACAATACCGTTCAACAGCTCATTAATTCTTTTCTCTTGACTGAGATCTTGACAAGGAGAAAAGCTTTAAAAGGGATCGAACCGATACAGCACTTATGTTATATGTCAATAGGCAACATCTGTTTCCAGCTTCCACGCTATTAAATTGACAGTTTTTCACATGTAAAATTCCTTTTATTTCTCCAGCTTCCTGCTTTGGTAACTTGCTGAGATTAAATTCACTATTCCCCCCAAAAAACATTCTGATTTCTGATACAGAAAACAGCATTTTTAAAAGTTTCACCCTATTGTGTCTCTCACCATAAACAAGATGCTCCAGCCTTAAGCACGCCAATACTTCCCAGTAAACAAGTTACTCCATCCTCCAGCCTACCATTACTTCCCAGTGAACAAACCACTCCAGCTTCCAGTCCACCAATACTGCCAAGAGAATAAACCATTCCAGCCGCTAACCTACAAATACTTCCCAATGGACAAATTGCTCCAGCCTCCGGTCCACCAGTGCTTCCTGGTGAACAAGCCACTCCAGCCTCCAGCCAGCTAATTCTTTCCAATAAACAAGCTGATCCAACCTCCAGTCCACCAATGCTTCCCGGTGAACAAGCCACTCTAGCCTCCAGTCCACCAAGGCTTCCCGGTGAACAAACTGCTCCAGCCTCCAGTCCACCAATACTTCTCAGTGAACAAGCCACTCCAGCCCGACAAAACTTCTCAATGAATAGGCCACTCTATCCTCCAGTCCACCAAGACTTCTCAATGAAAAAGCCACTCCAGCCTCCAGTCCACCAATACTTCCCAGTAAACAAGCCACTCCAGCCTCCAGTCCACAAAGACTTCTCAATGAACAAGCCACTCCAGCCTCCAGTCCACCAATACTTCCTAATGAACAAGTTGCTCCAGCCTCCAGTCCACCAATGCTTCACAGTGAACAAGCAACTCCAGCCCGCCAATACTTCTCAATGAACAAGCCACTCCTGCCTCCAGTCCACCAATACTTCCCAAAGAACAAGTTGCTCCAGCCTCCAGTCAACCAATGCTTCACAGTGAACAAGCAACTCCAGCCCGCCAATACTTCTTAATGAACAAGCCACTCCAGCCTCCAGTCCACCAATACTTCCCAGTGAACAAGCCACTCCAGCCTCCAGGTCACCAATACTTCTTAATGAACAAGCCACTCCAGCCTCCAGTCCACCAATGCTTTCTGGTGCACACTGGCATTTCAACACTGGCGTTTCCTTCTGTTAGCAACCAACTTGGAAGTGACTTGACCACCCATTCTATTACTATTTACGGGATGGCTCGGTAAGAGCACATTGGATCTTAATGATGATCCATCCCATGTGAACAATGATAACAACAATAACTATGCAATAAAAAGTGGACAGATTTTCTGTATGGGAGTTTGGGAGTGAAATAACTTGAGACCCTTTGTGTAAATACATCTCCTCTTTTATCTATCTAAATAAAAACGAAAAAGATACAAAATCCCTTTTGCTTAACGTAAAAGAATAAAAAATTATGGCCGTTAATCCTGCACACAATGCATAAAATCAGTGTCTGGTTATACACATTGGTCTTTACCACATGTTACAGAGCTGTTATAATTACCGTACCTTTGACCTCTCTTCTAAAACAGAACTGTGTCTGCTTTATAAATTGTCTTACCCTTGGAAAGCTCTTTTTTTTTTTAAACCAGATTTTTTTCTTTATTTAAGCCTTATGTACATGACTTTGGGATCCACATCACAGATGGTGTTACTACCTGGAACCATGCATAGCCTAATATCAGGACATGGTGGTAAGTGTATGCAAAGTCTATATAAAAATACAGACTTCAGCGCTTTAAGAAAAAAAAAAAACTCAATTAGAAAAAGGTAACTTTACTGGTTCCATTATACATACTGTATTGCAGTGGCATGGCTTTCCTTTATGTCCTTCTTTCTATTTGGATCAACCCCTGGTTTGGCTAAAACCATAGACAAAATACTGCAACAATGTAATCTATTATACTGACTGGTGTAGTGTAGTTCCAGCTCTCAGGTATGGTTAGCAGGACCCAAAAATGTTGTCAATAGAGATGAGCGCAGCTTGGACATAATTGGGTACAGCCATCGGACTCGAGCATGCTCTCTAGTTGTCAACACTGTGTTCTATTGCAAGTACGACAAACAAGCAACTGCTACAGGAGCTTTAGAGACCTCTCACCAGAAGAACTTCAAAGAAGAAAAAGCCCAAAGTTTTGAGGAAGGGCATAGAGGGAAAATCAAACACCAGGGGGGGCATTTACTAGCCTTATGCCCATGGCGTACGCCCAGGAGAAGGCACAGTGTTGGGACTCGGGCCATGCTTTCTGCTCCTGGCATCTCCGATGTGTGAGGCCTAAGCGTACATGACGGCGTCCATGGCAGCCAGACTGTTCTGCTCTGCTATTCCTTGTTGTATCAGTGGCAAGGGTTTCACTCTCCTGGCTGATCAGCATAAGTAGTGTAGTGTGTTCACTGACTTTTGACTGACAGCTGACAGTATCTGGACAGGACCTGGAGCCTCAGCCCCAATCACACCTGGGGCTGGGACTCCAGGTTCCATAAGTACCTTCCCCTGTTTCCCATCCCATGCCTGTGATAGTACCTAATTAACTAGTGTATCTTGAGCTAGCATTTACCCTGCATTATATTCTGGTTATCTGACTTCTGGCTTCTGACTTTTGACTACCCCCTTGGACATAATTTGTACTGTACCGCTCAGCTGTTATTGACTCGGACATCTGACTTTACTCCTATTGTGTTGTGCTTGTCTTGTTTTGTTCTGTCTTGCACCTAGCTGAGAAAAGGGTTTGCCGACCAGTTGTCCTTTGCCGTTTAGGACTTCCGAGGAAAGTAGGCAGGGACAGCGGGGTGGGTGCCAGCTTCAGGGCTCACCTGTCCCTGATTCCTAACACACAGGTTTTCCCCATTTCTGCCTGTTGCATCTCCCGTTCACTTGATATAGGGGGGGGGGGGGGGGAGCGGCAAGGCAGGGAGGATTTACCATGATTTATGCCTGAAGCATATAGGATCAGATGTAGATTTGACTGGATTAACTAAGAGGCGTGTGCCGGCAGTTGGGGTCGAGGACTAATTTAAGACTGGCACACCAGTACACTGGTCTTTATAAATGTCCCCCACGTTCTTCTATCCTGGGTAGCAAAGTGGGTGCATTTTGTTTCTGATTATCCCTTCTCCCAAACTATATATTCTGACGCACCTCCAGTGGTGTTGTTATGTAAAAAGTAGTAAAAACATAGTTAAAGTTACAAAAAAGCAAAGTTAGACTTAAAAAAATGTCTACCAAGTCACAAAGAAGACAATATACTCATTCCAACATCCAATGATCCTGATCTTTAGGGATCAGCTGTTCTGTATATCTGTAGCAGATAATTATATGAAAACTAAATGGAAGGTGAAATTCTCTAGTATCGTCCAAAAAATATGTAAAATGAGTTACTATCAGAATCGTAAAGACTCCCAATGGATGGAGAATAAAATGAAAAAAACACATAAAAAGCCATCCTTGCTCTAATTTTATTAGGAGCGAAGTGATGCCTGGAGTATCATATAAACTGGCTCTGTCTCCGATCTATAGCATCTCATTGCAGGGGAGGAAAAGTCTATGTTATTGGTATCCCGTATTGCCGCTATTATGGCTTCTTCATAGGGAAAGGTGAAGGATAAATCTTGGTTCATTTAATGATCTGCAGATTTCCATTAAAAAACGAGAATGACAAAACATGGAGAACGATGTAACCATGGGACATCACTGATTGTGCTGTATTGATCTTGGCTTTGGGTTCTTAGATACCATTTCCAACTAAGGACAACATTTCCATGCAAAAAATGCAAAAAGAAAGAAAAGAGTTCTACTTCGGTGTCTCTTGTGCTCAGGCTTGGGCTGTGATGGCTTCTCCTAGAACTTTACTAGTTTTTGGGCCTGTGATTTGACCATCTGAGTTTCTGACCCTCTGCTTTATTTTCTAGTTCATATTTTACTGCTGATATGTGACCTCCGGGATATTGACTCTTGGACTGCACCCTGACTACCCGCTGTCTAACACTGATACCCAGATACTGAACTCCAGATACCCACCCAGCTTGTCAATTTCTATTTCCGTTCCCTTGTCCCAGTTCTACCTCTCGTTAAGTAAGGGGCCATATTTGGGCCGCACATTTTTGTGAAGAGGAGGTCAGTAAAAATGGTCTACCTCCCAGAGTACCTGCATAACCTGGAACCTGGTGAGGAGGTGTAAATGCATGTGTTTAGTTAACTGTACAGGAGCTGACTTGCTACAACATATTTATATTTGAAGAAAGTGTTCACATTAGCATGGAAGAAACAGATGAACGGCACTCACCAATTGTTTTAGTGGTCATTTATTCGTGCATCACACAACAATGATAACAAGCTACGGTAGACATAGCGCAACAGGGGCATTCCAATAGGCAATGGCCATGGCCAGAGGAAGCGCGTCAGCGTGAAACGGCCATTGCCTATTGGAACACCCTTGTTGCTCTATGTCTACCGTAGCTTGTTATCAGTGTCATGTGATGCACAAATAAATAACCACTAAAACAATTGGTGAGTGCCATTCATCTGTTTCTTCTATGATAATGTGAACTGACACCTGCTAAAATTGTAACAGAGCACCACTAAAAGGTTCACTGATATATCCATACTAATATCATATTATATATCATGCTAATTGCTCACCCTGCCCTATGGTAGCAGCAGTGCCGGGATTCTCTTTACTTTGTATCTATATAAAGAAACTGTGATTTTTGTTTGTTTCAAATTATTTTTATTTTTTGCAAAATAAGGAATCTTGGTTCAGGAAGTTCGGTTAGCTCATCTCTAGAAAGCAGTCACATTTCTCTTTTGCAGCTCCTTCAATTTTAACTTCAACTATACTATAATGTATATAAATATATATATATATATATATATATATATATATATATATATTTATTGTCTTTGGTGTACAAGTGATACTATGACCAAGATGGACCCAAGGTTTTTTTTAAAGCCAACATTTAACATCGAGGTTGGAATCTAAAGTTCTACAAAACGTATTAAGCTCTGATCACTTTCTCATTGCCATACTCTTAATAATAGTTATGACAAATGGGAATATGTGGAAAAGCCCTGCATATTTCATCAATGAAAACATATTTTTGCAATTTGGTAAGAAAAGAACTTAAGTAGGGGAATTTAGAAAGAAGGAATGCTTTTACGGTAATATATATAGCTGGATCAAATGACTTTCCATCTCACGGCACAATTATTGGGAGCCAAGTTAACATGTTACCTTGAAATTACTCAAAGTGTTGGCCAGGTAAGGTAAATCATCGGTGTAAGAATTCAATTGATCTCTTCCAAATTAAGCTTCTCTATACAGTGTTTGAATCAGAGTATATATTTACCTCTGGTGAACCTGTATATACTAGGAAAATGCTTTAGCAGAAAATTCCTATTCTTACTATCAGAACAGATTCTTATTCAAGTGGGAGCAATAGAATAATAAGCATTCATAGTCAGTAGAAATGGAGCTATTTGCCACAGCCAATATTTTGGCTACAGAGGTGCAGATTCATACGGACATAAAACAATAAATGTTAACTCCTTGCAGTGTCCCTTCTTTATTGAGAACTATTCAACCTTTTGAGTCCAGGGAAGAGGTCCATGTCCATAAGAGCTGAGAGTCTATAGAATAGAGATTCTTCCCCATGAGAGCTTACAGTCTATAGGGGAGAGATCTCTGCCCATAAGAGCGTAAAAGTATATAGGGGAGAGATCCCTGCCCATAAGAGTTTACAGTATATAGGGGAGAGGTCCCTGCCCATAAGAGCTTACACTCTACAGGAGAGAGGTCCCTGCCCAAAAGAGCTTGCACTCTACAGGAGAGAGGACCCTGTCCATAAGAGCTTACACTCTACAGGAGAGTGGTCCCTGCCCATAAGAGCTTGCACTCTAAAGGAGAGAGGACCCTGTCCATAAGAGCTTACACTCTACAGGAGAGAGGTCCCTGCCCATAAGAGCTTGCACTCTACAGGAGAGAGGACCCTGTCCATAAGAGCTTACACTCTACAGGAGAGTGGTCCCTGCCCATAAGAGCTTGCACTCTACAGGAGAGCAGTCCCTGCCCATAAGAGCTTGCACTCTAAAGGAGAGAGGACCCTGTCCATAAGAGCTTACACTCTACAGGAGAGAGGTCCCTGCCCATAAGAGCTTGCACTCTACAGGAGAGAGGACCCTGTCCATAAGAGCTACACTCTACAGGAGAAAGGTCCCTGCCCATAAGGGCTTACACTCTACAGGAGAGATGACACTGCCCATAAGAGCTTACTCTACAGGAGAGCAGTCCCTGCCCATAAGAGCTTACACTCTACAGGAGAGAGGACCCTGCCCATAAAAGCTTACACTTTACAGGAGAGAGGTCCCTGCCCATAACAGTTTACAATCTACAGGAGAGAGGACCCTGCCCATAAAAGCTTACACTCTACAGGAGAGGAGTCCCTGACCATAAGATCTTGAACCCTAGAGAAAAGAGGACTCTGCCCATAAGAGCTTGAACCCTAGCGGAGAGAGGTTCCTGCCCATAAGAACTTACATTTTACAGGACAGAGGTCCCTGCCCATAAGAGCTTACACTCTACAGGAGAGAGGTCCCTGCCCATAAGAGCTTACACTCTACAGGAGAGAGGTCCCTGGCTATAAGAGCTTACACTCTACAGAAGAAAGGACCCTGCCCATAAGAGCTTACACTCTACAGGAGAGAGGTCCCTGCCCATAAGAGCTCACACTCTACAGGAGAAAGGACCCTGCCCATAAGAGCTTACACTCTACAGGAGAGTGATCCCTGCCCATAAGAGCTTACACTCTACAGGAGAGAGGACGCTGCCCATAAGAGCTTACACTGTACAGGAGAGAGGACCCTGTCCATAAGAGCTTACCCTCTACAGGAGAGAGGTCCCTGTCGATAAGAGCTTACACTCTACAGGAGAGAAGACCCTGCCCATAAGAGCTTACACTCTACAGGAGAGAGGATCCTGCCCTTAAGAGCTTACACTCTACAGGAGAGAGGACCCTGTCCATAAGAGCTTACACTCTACAGGAGAGAGGTCCCTGTCCATAAGAGCTTACACTCTACAGGAGAGAGGACCCTGCCCATAAGAGCTTACACTCTACAGGAGAGAGGACCCTGCCCATAAGAGCTTACACTCTACAGGAGAGATGACCCTGCCCATAAGAGCTTACACTCTACAGGAGAGAGGACCCTGTCTATAAGAGTTTACACTTTACAGGAGACAGGACTCTGCCCATAAGAGCTTACACTCTACAGGAGAGAGGACCCTGCCCATAAGAGCTTACACTCTACAGGAGAGAGGACCCTGCCCATAAGAGCTTACACTCTACAGGAGAGATGACCCTGCCCATAAGAGCTTACACTCTACAGGAGAGATGACCCTGCCCATAAGAGCTTACACTCTACAGGAGAGAGAACCCTGTCTATAAGAGTTTACACTTTACAGGAGACAGGACTCTGCCCATAAGAGCTTACACTCTACAGGAGAGATGACCCTGCCCATAAGAGCTTACACTCTACAGGAGAGAGGACCCTGCCCATAAGAGCTTACACTCTACAGGAGAGATGACCCTGCCCATAAGAGCTTACACTCTACAGGAGAGAGGACCCTGTCTATAAGAGTTTACACTTTACAGGAGACAGGACTCTGCCCATAAGAGCTTACACTCTACAGGAGAGTGGACCCTGCCCATAAGAGCTTGCACTCTACAGGAGAGAGGACCCTGCCCATAAGAGCTTACACTCTACAGGAGAGATGACCCTGCCCATAAGAGCTTACACTCTACAGGAGAGAGGACCCTGTCTATAAGAGTTTACACTTTACAGGAGACAGGACTCTGCCCATAAGAGCTTACACTCTACAGGAGAGAGGACCCTGCCCATAAGAGCTTACACTCTACAGGAGAGAGGACCCTGCCCATAAGAGCTTACACTCTACAGGAGAGAGGACCCTGCCCATAAGAGCTTACACTCTACAGGAGAGATGACCCTGCCCATAAGAGCTTACACTCTACAGGAGAGAGGACCCTGTCTATAAGAGTTTACACTTTACATGAGACAGGACTCTGCCCATAAGAGCTAACACTCTACAGGAGAGAGGACACTGCCCATAAGAGCTTACACTCTACAGGAGAGAGGTCCCTGCCCATAAGAGCTTACACTCTACAGGAGAGAGGACACTGCCCATAAGAACTTACACTCTACAGGAGAAAGGACCCTGCCCATAAGAGCTTACACTCTACAGGAGAGAGGCCCCTGCCCATAAGAGCTTACACTCTACAGGAGATAGGTCCCTGCCCATAAGAGCTTACACTCTACAGGAGAGAGGACCCTGCCCATAAGAGCTTATACTCTACAGGAGAGAGGACGCTGCCCATAAGAGCTTACACTCTACAGGAGAGAGAGGTCCCTGTCCATAAGAGCTTACACTCTACAGGAGAGAGGACCCTGTCCATAAGAGCTTACCCTCTACAGGAGAGAGGACGCTGCCCATAAGAGCTTACACTCTACAGGAGAGAGAGGTCCCTGTCCATAAGAGCTTACACTCTACAGGAGAGAGGACCCTGCCCATAAGAGCTTACACTCTACAGGAGAGAGGACCCTGCCCATAAGAGCTTACACTCTACAGGAGAGAGGACCCTGCCCATAAGAGCTTACACTCTACAGGAGATAGGTAGGATTCAAAGCAGTTAAGCAATAAAATCCACATATTACCTTATGTGTGCCTTTTATGTACAGAGGTAAGTTGAACAATAGCAGAGATCTATAGAATATTATGGACTGCTTATGTATGATTCCTTAAACACATATACTAATGCTTATTTAAGTTACTTATACTCATTCAAGATCATAAAGATATTCGGTCTGGGTCACCAGAATACAAGAGGATCCCAGTGGGTCTAAGGTCTGGCACATTAAAATGGCCTGAAAACCCATTAGTACACAACCCTGTTTGAAGATGATTTGGAGCCAGTTCATATAAATTAGCAACAATTCCTATTGGTTTATTCAAAAGTAACTGAAAATATAAGAGGACAAGCACCCCTTTTCTACACATGGTACTATGGAACTGACCTGAGTGGGGGCCTATGATAAGCTATACTGAGACCCTTTGGCAATAGGAACTGATGTACTGTATGAGACAACTCAATCTTTGTACAGCTCCATAGGATATGTTGGCACCAGATAAACAACAAAATAAACAAATAACATGTGAAGATTTATGGTAAGCCAGTCGCAATTCCTCTGATGGGTCTAAGACATGCCTATCTAACACTGCTCTATACTGTATATATGCATCTGTCTACAAAATGTCAAATTCATTGTCAAATTTGTAGATTGAGATATGAGTTTCTACTAAGTTCCACATTATTCATTTGTTATTCAGATTAATCATTCAAAAAAAAAAAAAAAAGGTTTAGGCGCATTATACAGCATTCAAGCATGGAGTCAAGTACAAGCAAAACTTTCTGCCAAAAAGTGTTTCTAAGTTTCATAATGGCTGCATGCTGAGATTAAGATGAAACTTGGCTGGGGTCTGGCTGTTTGCACCAGATCTATGACCTAATGCTCGGGTGATTGTGACTGGTTCCTGGTTGAAGTTTGGCTTCAAATGACAATTAAACCTAAGAACTGCCTTTTCTATGAATTGAATATAGAAAAAAAAATGAAAGCCCTAATGTTAACCTAGTTTTCCATCACCTTCCCATACAAACGTTGACTGCTATGGAACAATTTCTTCTTTGTCGAGGAGCAAATATTTAACTAGCTATTTTATGGATGGAAAACATTAAAACGTTATGTAATTGAATTTTGTGGAGTTTGCTTGTATTTTGGGGGCAGAGACTTCTGGTCTTTGAGTTTAGATATGATGGTCACCTGGATGACCTGGTTTGTGTCAAAACATGGCCCCCTCCTATGGCTCACAACATCCTGCTACCAGCACTGGAAGGGCCAAAAGTATTTGCCTTCCCTCCTTCCCATACAATGGGGGTGAAAATGTTTTAGCATGAGAATTTGGGTTCTTGGTAGCTAATATTATAGAAACATTTGGAGAATTTATAAACACTAGTGTTGAGCGAGCATGCTCGGTCAACCATAATGCTTGATCAAGCATCAGGGTACTAGCTCGAGCTTGAAGCTTGACCAAGTACCTCAGGGTGCTGCCTAAATATTTACACTACTCTACTAACACAGCGTTTTGGATCTCCAAGCATCATCATTAATTATGATACCAGAAGCTCCAAAACTGTTTAAATACTATCTGTATGTTTTTGTTTTTTTATTTTGCTTACACATTCCTTCAAAGGACAAAATATAAAAAATTAGAATGAAAAATTTTAATACTTTTCTGCAAGCAACATTAGAACTCCGTCCATATGCAGTCAATTGCTGGCATACCGCCAGAGTTCTAATGTGTTTTTCAGAAAGGCATTGAATTTTTCTTTTTTTTCTAATTTTTGTATATTTCATTTACACATCCCTTCATGGAACAAAATACAAAAACATTAGAATAAAAAAAAATGCAACTCAGAAAAACAGGTGCTTTCCGCTCTGCCGAGTGGGGAGGCACCTGGTTAAATGTTTAAGTCTACCATTGGGGTTCATTACTAAAGTTGAGCACTCGAGCATTGAAAATGCTCAACTCGAGTAGAGAGCACTCAAGAATTTTATTGCTTGTTTAACATTAATAAAGACCAATGTCTAATATTCAAATGTGAAGTAAAGTCCTCTGGCATATGATGTGCCAGGTGTATTAGGGGGCATAAGCCTCTTTAAAAATTTTGCACATCTCTTGCCAAAGTCTATGCACCAGACTTAGAAATCTACTCCAGGTCACAGCTGGCATAGTTTAAGCCAATCTCTGGTGTAAAATATGTTAAATGTCAGGATAGGGAGATACGGATAGGACAAGTCAGTGGGCACTAGGTCTGAACCCACCCACTATCCCTACCTACTTGCCTCAGTTGGCCCTAGGCGGCCGCGGACAACCACGAAGACGTTCCCTATACTGAGTAAGTGAAACACAACACAAGACAAACAGACAAACACAATAAAGGATGGTAAACAAGCCGAGTCAGAACCAAACGGGCAACAAAGTACAAAATCAGTAAACAATAGTATAGTCAAAGTACAGGCGGGGGGTAAGATAACAAGTCAAGCAAGCGAAGGTGTTAGGAAGGGGATCGCAAGAATAGGCACAGGGGAGCTGGGACCAGGGTATTAACCTAATAGCCAGTGATCAGCAAATGACCGCTGGCTCTTTAAATACAGGACCAGGAGCCCAGACCAGAACATCATTGCTCCGGACTCCTGAGTCCTGATCACAATCAGCTGTAGTACTGCAGAGCGAGTGGCAGCAGCGTCTGCCACTCACTCTAAGTGCTAAACAATGCTCAGCTGAGCGGCCGAGTGAACGGAGCCTGGTTACTAGGGACGCCGTTGGGTATCTGTGACGTCACTCGGGTGGACGTCGGTAGGCGACCCCCCCCCCCCCCCCCCCCGTGGTCCGGGGGCTGAGAGTGGCGCTGGATCCCGGTCAGGTAAGTTCCTGACATTAAATTTATTAGGCTGTTTTTGGAAAAATGGCATAGGCAGCTCAAAAATTTCCAATACAACATTTATATGGCGGTGTAAGGACGCCATATATTCCCTATTACTTTGATTATGAGATGTCAAGATTGAGTATTTTTACAGGCAAAATAACTACAGTGAAAACTGTTTGAAATCATCCCCAAAATAAATGTATTTTAGGGGGGTATAAAGGGCAATCTTCTGCAGGAACACATCAGAAGCCCAAGAAAAGTATTTTTAATTGACAGATTTGTTGGGTAACGGGAGTAAGGCGAGATGGGGGGAAAATTATGAATTTTGTTTTGCTTACGTTGAATTCTAGAAAGCAGGAAGGAAGAGAAATAAAAAGAAATAGCTGATTTGTTTGACAAAATACCATAAACTACCATACTACTGTACATTATCCCACAAATAAAATATAAGAAGAAGACCAAATGAAGTACAAATAGACTATGTTTCTCAGTTGAAGCCTAGTCGTACTCTGTAGTATAAGTTTCGATACCTTATTGTTAGTACTCCTACATATACATGTGGTAGAGTGGACTTTTTAGACATAAATCGTCATTGTCATTTCAACAAACTTTGCATAAACCAATAGTACAAAGTTTCTTTCCTTCTGATAAAACAGGCCAATGTCATCCTGTGTTTATAAGACTGACTAGCAGTTCACTGAAAGATCACATTATATGCTGTCCATTAGTGTTGGGTGGACTTGCCAAACTATTGGGAGCAGGGCAACGTTCTCCGAACACGAACATTCAGCATTTAATTACCGGTGGCTGGGGAAGTTCGTCATACCGTCATGTCAGAAGTTTTCTTTGGTGGAGGTTCGGGTGCTTAGACCCCCGCCAATCGCCATAAATAAGAGATGAAGGGGCAGAGCATGTGCTGCTGGGCTAGTCTGCCCCTTTATTCAAGCGATAGTTGGAGGTCTCAGCACCCGGACCCCCACCAATGCACACCTTTCACATGTTTGTATGACGTGTCAGAAGTTTTTGAAATGATAGTTACACTTTAAATGAGGGCAGAATAAAGTAGTGAAAAAAATGCTGAAAAAAATCGGTGTATTACTTACATCACTCTGTTCAGCCATTCTCTTAATATGCAGGAGAATAGGATCATGCTTCACCACTCCCCCCGCCATCCAGCTGCTGATTGACAGTTGACTGTCCATACACAGCATGGAAAGATAACTTACAATCAGCAGCTGGTGGGCAGAATTTTCTGGTGCTCATGAATATCCAGGGCTATTGGGCTCATGCGCATAATGGGAAGGACTTCTTATTTTCCATGTTATTCAGGAGAATATCTCCGAATCACCTGCTCAGAATAATGTAAGGGATACATCATTCTGTTCAGCTTCTCTGTCACTATTTTATGCTAACCTTAGATAGGCAAGCATAAACCTACCTCTTTAAAAAGTAAGGCTCTGCTAAAGTGCATCACACATGGTAGTCTAAATACATTAGCAAAGTGCTGCCAAAAGCTGTTTGAAACACAGACGGCCATATATCTAGTTGTATATAACCTGGACTAGGAAGGAGACAGAACAAACAGAAAGAGAAGGAAGTCGCACAGTATGCCTAATATAGTGTATATTAGAGAAAATATGATGTGGTGTAAGTTAGAACTCGAAATGTATTTCACACTGCAAAACTGTTTGCTTTTAATGAAAGAATTTCCATTTACACCTGGCTACAGGCTTTTTCCCTTATACGATTAATGGCCCTATGTCCAGGCTAAGTCGTCTGGCTTGCTCTGAATCCAGGCTTAAGAGTAACTTGAGAGATCAGCTAAAAATTCAGCTCAATGCCAGTAGCCTTATGAAAGCCTCTTCCATCCACGTCATCCCGGCCAGGAACAGGTGAGTTCACATTTTCCATCTATGCGTGACCTCTCTCTGGAGAATTATTGTCCAGAATAATACAAGGTTTAATTTCATAAATGCCCTAAGATTCTGGATGATGTCAATGTAATTCATCGAGCAGTTTGTTCCCCAATCACAAAGTGGCGGGAATATATGACTCATCTGATCGATAGCCGTTCTCCAGAAGATTTCATCTTTTGTTGTTGGCCTTTTTCAATGGCATTTTTATGGTTATCTTGGTTATCTTCCTTCCCTTTCATCTAAGCATTATTTCTTCTGTTCTTTTTTTTGTTTATTTGATTTTTATACAATGAAATATTAAACCAAATATCTACAAAAATAGAACAGGAAAATATACAGAAAAACTCAAGACTTAAACCCGACCTTATGAGCAGCATAGTTCTTGGAGAAGTTATGGCGCAAGCGCAGAAACTTTACCTAGTGGACAAGAAAAAAAAAAAGAAGTTGTGCCAACATTTAAAAGGGTACTCTGGCCTTGCAGTATAACCTGTTTACGGCCGGGGAGGGGGTTGAAATAGAAGCCGGCGGTGACTTACCTCCCTGGTTCCAGCGGTGGCTCCCGGATCGTGACGCCCGTAGCCCCGTCCCGTGTTTGCTTTCTGGTTAGAGCTGCGGCTTGAGACGTGACGTCTCAAGGCAGCTCTGCCATTCAGCAGTTGTAGCGGAGTCCCGCCTCGGCCTCAAAATGGCTGAGCTGCCTTGAGACGTCATGTCTAATGCCACAGCTCTGACCAGGAAGCGGCCGCGGTACGGGGCTACCCGCTGCGCCATCCGGGAGCCGCCGCTGGCTTTTATTATAACCCCCTTCCCGGCCGTACACAGATTATACTGCAGGGCCGGAGTACCCCATTAAAGGGATCAGCTGGTTCATGCTGCCCAATCCCAATGCTGGCCAACTGAAGATGAGACATGTCTTTCTTGAGGATACTGCGCTTATTTGTAGAGATGATCGAACAGCGCTGATGTTCAGGTTCGTACGAGCCTGAACCATAGGTTGTATTCCCGTTTTCCAGGTGAGACACAGCAGTTTTTATGCACTGCTACAATGCTTCAGAATGATGGTGCAGAATCCCTTTAATGGTTTAGCTAACAAGTTCCTATCAAAGGGATTTCCACAACTTACACAGAATGGAGCAACGGACCTATATGTCTATAATTATTTACTAGGTGATACCACTATAGCTTAGAAGTAGGTAATTTTTAATTTTCCAATAGTTTCCAATAATTGTGCAGCACAATGGTTTTCATGCTACCAGGGCTTACTTAGGACAAAATTATGAATTACACAGTTCTTACAATCTTTCTCCTTTTAGATGTATAACCTCTATTTCCCACTGTCTACATACCAACCATCTACTTTTTTTTATTGATCTTTTACTTGCTTGTAGTTAATTATTCAATTCTTGCTGTAAGGCAAATTCTATTCACATTCATCCAACTTTATTCTTATATAAAGGAGAAAATCAGGACCAAAAAACTGTAAACAACGGGGGGGAGGGGGGCTAACTTCACTTCCTTTGTATGGTAGCCATTCACATGCCTGCTGCCTTGTTTCCCAGTCGGATTGAATTTATATCTGTACAAATTCTCAGTAACTAAGCTTATTACAGGTTCCTGTGTACCTTATAGAGCTAAAATCAGACTCCCCTCCTCCAAGCTGTGCTGTCCTGCTCTGTAGCGAGTCTGTCCATAAGATGGCCGACATGGAGGAGCATGTGACCATGCCCCGCCCCTAAGTGTCCACCACCGAGTCTGTATATTCCTATAGAGGACACAGAGGATGAAGCATGGTCATATGCTCCTCCATGTCGGCCATCATATGGACAGCCTTACCAAATAGCAGGGCACAGCCTGGAGGAGGCGAGTCTGATTTTAGCTCTATGTGGTACACAGGGAGTCGCTGTCAGTATATACAGTGAGTACACTACACTAATACTGTACACTGAGCCATTTTACTATAAAGTGGCCAACCCCTAGGATGACACATATTATTATATATACTGTATAATAACCCCTAAAATAGCCTATTATGTACTTGTAACTGCATCTGCTTGTGTTTATAGCAGGACAACTAGAAATAGACATGGAAAATACACCATGTCTGTAAACAGCACAATCACAATAAAAAATATATACAGTATAAACCACACAAATAGTCACATCTAATAATCACTCAATTGGCTCTCATTACGGCATTTCTCACGGCTCTTCGCACAATTACCTATGTTACCGCAGTAAATGTGGATCTATTATATCCCATGGCTCATTGTACTGTAAATGATTAACATCTATGAATGCTTATAAGTGATACTTGGGAACAGTGTGGGAACGTAACTCGGTCCTGGTCTCAGTTTAATCACTAGAGCCGGTGACAGGATCCCTGCATTAAGTTTTCTTGGAATGTACCATTTGCACAATGTGTTGGATTTGCTGGACTCTTTTATCTGATTTTCCATAAATAACAGGAAAACCACAATCTAAGATCTGACTGAAATTATATGCATAAGCAATGGAGAAAATTAGCTTGTTTACATTTATATTTGGTGGCCTGTAATTCATTTTTCTTCTTTCTTTATTTCTTTCTCTTTGTTTTTCTACATTGAACTAACTATCAACATTTTCCCCAAGGGTTTTTTTTTTTTTGTTCATTTCTTTATTCTTTTTTACATTTCATTTATGGGCTTTTTTTAACTATCCTTTTTTAACCCCTTCCTGCAGATCGATGTACCGGCACACATCCAAATCTGCTCACCGTTGCAGCAGATGAACGTGTCAGTACGTCACAGTGATGACACGGGCGCAGGAGCTGCGCCCGTGTCATCCACGGGGGGCCTGGCTGCCAGTGATAGCCGGGCACCTGTCGCAACTGCCAAGATCTAGGCCGAGCCCAGATCTCGTCAGTTAACCCTATAGGAGCTGCGGTCACACTGATCGCAGCACCTATAGTGCAGCAAGAAAGGAGAATCCTTCCTTCATCCCCCATCGGGGCTGTGCGGTGAGCCCCAATGGTTGCTGTGACGTCAGAAGGCTTCCCCAAAGCCTCCTGGTGTCTCAGCTACAGAAAAAGAAAAAAAACACAAAAAAGTATTAATAATAAATTAAAAATCCCCTAAAATCCCCATAGTCCCCAATACAATAATAAATGTTAGGAAAAAAATAAAAATAAAAAATATTACACATTTTTTGTGTCGCTGCATGCGTAATGATGCTCGCAATAAAATTATCACATTATTAAACCTGTGCGGTGACCGCAGAAAATTTAACCCCTTAGTGACCGCCATGCTGCCTTTTCACGGCGGCCACTAATGGGCTTTATTCCGATGCGTACTCCTTTTAACGGCGGGCGCATCAAAATAACTTACCGCCTGGCAGCGGTTGCAGAACGGGTGACCAGCGGTCAGTGTGAGCGGATTCTCCGCTCCGGGCAGTTTAACCCGTTAAATGCCACTGTCAAACCATGACAGCGGCATTTAACGTGTCCCGGTGGATCCCGGACGGCGTCGCAGGTCCACTTACATGATTGCGATGTCCCACGGCGCCGTCCGGGGTCCCGATGTCTCCATGATGATCCCGGGGTCCTAATGAAGGTCCCCGGGGTCACCATGGAGATGCCTGATGCTGACAGGGGTGGCCGTGGCTATTGCCTGTCAGCATGAGGCATGATACAATACATTGCAGTAGATCAGGTACTGCAATGTATTGTATCAATGATCTAAGTATAAGTATAAGTATAATACAGTAATGTACACTAGTGTAAAAGTAAAAAAAGTGAAGAAAAGTGTGCACCAAACACAACACAGCCCCCCCAGCCCCCCCCCAATAATAAAGATGCATTACATTCCCCATACACTATAAAACATTACATGAAAGTGATCAAAAACACAAATCATATACATATTTGGTATCGTTACGTCCATAACGACCCAATCTATAAAACTATATCAATAATTATATCACACGACACACGCTGTAAAATAAAAAAAACAGTACTAGAATAGCTGTATTTTATCAATCCACTTTAGAAAATACGTCATAAAAGAGATCAAAAAGTCATATACATATAAAACTTGGTATCAATAGAAACGACAGATCTTCCCGCAAAAAATAAGCCCAAAACCAGCTCTGTCGCGCAAAAGATAAGAACGCTATGGTTCTTGCAATGCAGGGACAGTTTTTGAGGGTTTTTGCTAGGAAGATAGTTTCTATTGCGCCAAAGTGGTAATAGTTAAAAAAAACTATACAAATGTGGTATCGCCGTAACCGTAGTGACCCAGAGAATACATGTATTATGTTATTAGTGACCGCCGATACGGATTTTTACGGCGATCACTAATGGGCTCTATTCTGCTGCCATCATCTCTTTATGGCGATGGCGCAGAATAGTGCAGCAGCACTGGTAATGCCCGCAGCCCCCTCCTCTCAGCTATCGGAGGTCGCTGAGGGGTTGGGGCAGAGTGTGGGGTTAGTCCCGGCAAGTCCCCTCACTGGCGATCGCCATTATTATCAGTATAACGGCGGCCACCGGTAACAGACATTGCCAATGCAGCTGAACGCTTTCATCTCTTCTCACCATGAATCCACAGTGAGAGGAGATGAGAACATGTCCCCCCCTGTCCCCAGAATTAACCCTAGTGACCTGGCCACTGACCCTCCCCTCCCTGGGTGGCCATCTGATCCAAGATGGCCGCCGCCATCACTGTGAACAGCCTCTGTTCACAGTGATGGATTTCTAAAAATGATCAAAGATTCATTCTCTCCACCACCGGAGGTGGCGGAGAGCATGGGGCAATGATCGGTGACCACCCGGTGTGATCCCAGTACAAGTGATCAGCGGTATATACTATATACCACTGATCGCTTGTTCCAAATGGTGCCGGCACTTTTTTACGCCTGTCACCAAAGTCAAGTGCCCTGGATTACCCGTAACCACCCTGCATTACTTGTAACCACCCCAGATTACCTGTAACCACCCCAGATTACCCGTAACCACTCCAGATTGCCTGTCACCACCCCAGATTGCCCGTAACCACCCCAGATTGCCCGTAACCACCCTAGATTGCCTGTAACCACCCTAGATTGCCTGTAATCTCCCCAGATTGTCCGTATCCACCCCAGATTGCCCGTATCCACCGCAGACAGCCCATAACCATCCCTTACAGCCCATAACCATCCCAGACAGCCCATAAGCATCCCAGACAGCCCATAACCACCCCAGATTGCCTGTCACCACCCCAGAATGCCCATAATCTCCCCAGATTGCCCGTAATCTCCCCAGATTGCCCGTATCCCCCCCTGATAGCCCATAACCATTCCAGACAGCCCGTAACCACCCCAGATTGCCACAGACTGCCTATAACTACCCCAAATTGCCTGTAACCACCACAGATTGCTCGCAACCACCCCAGATTGCTTGCAACCACCCCAGATTTCCCGTCACCACCCCAGATTTTCCATCACCACCCCAGATTGCCCGTTGCAACCCCAGATAGTCAGTGAACACCACCAGATTACCAGTCACCACCCCAGATAGTCAGTGAACACCATCAGATTGCCCATCACCACCCCAGATAGCCAGTAACCACCCCTAGATAGCCAGTAAACACCCCAAGATTGCCTATAACCACCCCATGCAGCCAGTAAACACCCCAGATTGCCCGTAACCAACCCAGATTGTCTGTGACCACCCCAGATTGACCGTAACCACCCCAGATTGGTACAGACTGCTCGTAACCACCCCAGATTGCCCATATCTCCACCAGATTGCCTGTTGCCACCTCAGATAGCCAGTAAACACCCCGAGATTGTCTATTACCACCCCAGATAACCAGTAAACACCCACATATTGCCTGTAACTAAAATGACACTCCTTCTCTTCTGAGCCCTGCTGTGTGCCCATACAGTGGTTTATGCCCACATATGGGGTACCATTGTACTCAGGAGAACCTCCGTTACAAATTTTGGGTTGCTTTTTCTCCCCTGTTCCTAGTGAAATTGAGAAATTTCAAACTAAACAAACATGTTATTGAAAAAATTAATTTTTTTTTATTTTTACGGTCTAGTTTTGAATACTTTCCTCCAATACCTGTGGGATCAAAATGCTCACCACACCCCAAGATGAATTCCTTGAGGGGTGTACTTTCCAAAATGGGGTGACTTTGGGGGGGGTTCTATTCTGTAGACATTACAGGGGCACTGCAAACGCACCTGGCGCTCAGAAACTTCTTCAGAATAATCATGCACTGAAAATGCTTGGCGCTCCCTTCCTTCTGTGGCCCACTGTGTGCCCACACAGTGGTTTATGCCCACATATGGGGTACCGTTCTACTCAGGAGTACCTGTGTTACATATATTGGGGTGAGTTTTCTCCTCTGTTTCTCGTGAAATTGAGAAATTTCAAACTAAACAAACATGTTATTGGAAAAATTCTATTTTTTCATTTTTACTGTCTTCTTTTGAATACCTTCCTCTAATACCTGTGGGGTCAAAATGGTCACCACACCCCAAGATGAATTCTTTGAGGGGTGCACTTTCCGAAATGGGGTGACTTTTGGGGGGGGTTCTATTCTGCTGACACTACAGGGGCTCTGCAAACGCACCTGGCGCTCAGAAACTTCTTCAGCAAAATCTGAACTGGAAATGCTAATTGGCGCTCCTTCCCTTTTGAGCCTCTCTGTTTGCCCACACAGTGGTTTATGCCCATATATGGGGTATCGTTCTACTCAGGAGTACCTGCGTTACATATATTGGGGTGAGTTTTCTCCCCTGTTCCTCGTGAAATTGAGAAATTTCAAACTAAACAAACATATTATTGGAAAAATGCTATTTTTTCATTTTTACTGTCTTCTTTTGAATACTTTCCTCTAATACCTGTGGGGTCAAAATGGTCACCACACGCCAAGATGTATTCTTTGATGGGTGTACTTTCCAAAATGGGGTGACTTTTGGGGGGGTTCTATTCTGCTAACACTACAGGGGCTCTGCAAACGCACCTGGCACTCAGAAATTTCTTCAGCAAAATCTGAACTGGAAATGCTAATAGGCGCTCCCTTCCTTCTGAGGCCTGCTGTGTGCCCATACAGTGGTTTACGCCCACATATGGGGTACCATTGTACTCAGGAGAACCAGCCTTACAAAATTTGGGGTGCATTTTCTCTCATGTTTATTATGAAAATGAGATACTTTAATCTTAACAAATATATTATTGGAAAATTTCTATTTTCCATTTTTTTCCGGCCTAATTGTGAATACTTTCCTCCAGCCCCTGTAGGGTTAAAATGCTCATTATACCCCTAGATTAATTCTTTAAGGTGTCTAGTTTCCAAAATGGGGTCACTTATGGGGGTTTCCAGTATACAAGCCTCCTAAATCAACTTAAAAAAAGAACTGGTCCCTAAAAAAATCAGTTTTGGAAATTTCATGAAAATTTGATAATTTGCTGATACATTTCTAAGCCCCGTAACACCCTAAAAAAGTGAAATATGTTTACGAAATGAAGCCAGAATAAAGAGGACATATTGATAATGTGACTTACTAACTAATTTTTGTCATGTGCCTTTTTTTTTAGAAGCAAAGAATTTCAAAGTTCGTAAAGTGCAAAATTTTCTAATTTTTCATTATATTTTGATGTTTTTCACAAAAAACACACAAGACAGTGACCAAATTTTGCCACTAACATAAAGTACCATATGTTACAAAAAAACAATCTCAGAATCGCTAGCATACGTTAAAGCATCACTGAGCTATAAGCGCATAAAGTGAGACAGGTCAGATTTTGAAAAATGAGCCTGGTCATTAAGGCCCAAACAGGCTTGGTCCCTAAGGGGTTAAAATGAGAAAAATGTTAATTTTGTCTTTTTTTCATGAAAAAATTTACTTTTTCACCCAAAATTTTTTGCATATCGGCCAAAATTTACCACCAACCTAAAGTACAATATGTCACAAAAAAAAACTCAGAATCAGAAAGAAAAGTTATAGCATTACGTAGCTACAACAGCCTAAAGTGAGACAGGTTGGATTTTAAAAAATGGACTCTGGGCCTGAAGGCCAAAATCAGTCCGGTCCTGAAGGGGTTAAGGGTTATTTCAAGTCTTTAGTAAATATTAGAAAGTTTCTATTGCATTGAGAAAACTAATCTGCCACCTGTGAACATGGCAAACTTTGGAAAAGCAGAAGGAATAAAGAAAAAATAAGGGAGAAACATGTGCTGTTACCTTTTTAAAGGGGTAGTCTAGTGGGTCCAAATTTCTTTAATAAAAAAAAATCTAACTTTGAAATACAACTTTATTAGGTAAAATATTTTGGTCTTTTTTTATATTGAGAAGCAACAGTGATGACACAGGGATGACACAACACATCTGCTGCTATCAACGCCTATATCAGGAACTGTAGGGTATACATTATCAATATATAACTGTGCTTGTTCAGCCCTGCAGTTCCCAACACAGCCATTGGTGGCAGCAGAGGGGTCCTGTCACCCCTTAATGCTGCTACTCAATATTTAAAAAAAAAAAGTATACTTTTTTTTATAAAGTTGTGTAACAGGCCATGTTCCCACTGCGTAAGTTTTGTAATAATCACAGCCGTTGCAACAACAGCCGTGATTACTACAGAACTTATGTAGTGGTACCTTCTAAGAAATCCCGGCCGGAGTGTATACAGACGCAAGAAACTGACATTCATTGAATAGCGGCCGCAGAAAACCCTGTCAGTGCACACAATGGAGAGTGCGGCTCAGGCAGCACACTCTATTGTCAGCAGCGGGGAATTTAGTTGCGGGATACTGTAGTACCGGCCAAGATGATCTTTTCTGACATCAGCAGTTGTGTGACCCAGCCGGGCCACAGGAACGGCCTGTGTTACAACATGTGAACATAGCCTCAGGGTGCATTCACACGTACAGGATCCACAGCAGATCTGCAGTAGATTTGATGGTGCAGAATTGATGCTGTGTTCAGTTATTTAAATCAATTTTGCAGAAAATCCGATGCGATACGGTGTGTGTGATGCTACCCTTAAAAAGACTATGAATAAAATGAGAAATAGACAATGGGTTTTCAATTGGACCTGGTTCGTTACTACTGACCACGAGACTACGGTGGGCAACCTTGTTAGACTGTGTCGGATGGAACCTCTTGGCGGCATACCAAAATTAAGGCAATTAAGGCAAATTTGCCATTTACTTTTCATAAGGCAAAGGCAATGGTGGAACATGATATGTGCTTCCTGTGCAGTTGTACAAGAGCCCAGTAGGTAAGGGATCCAAGGTTATCTTAAAAGCAGCTTTACATGACCTATTAAATTGCATGTAACAGAATGAGCTAATGTATTTCATGGCTCCTAATCACTAGGAGATTGTTGAAGAGGTATACGAGAGTGCTTTATGGTTAGCTATGAGAGAAAAGTGAACCCATATAAAGGTCCAGCTACAAAACTAGTATACAAAGTATTTGTGATGAATTAGCAGCTAGCTGGGCATGGTTGCAAAACCAGAAATACCGTATTTTCCGGTGTGTAAGGCGGCTGGCTGTATAAGACGACCCCTGACTTTTAAGAAGATTTTCAGGCGTTCGCCTCATACGCCAGCCAATGTTAACCCTGCTGTGGTCAGGCAGGGGTTAACTGCAGCTAATTTAAAAACAAATAGTTAACTCACCTGAGGCCGTTCCCGGCATCTGCGCGTCTCCTGTCTTGTTCCTGGCACAGGCAGTTTGACGTACACTGCCTGCCCCAGGGATCCCCCGAAGCTTTCCCAAGCAGCCGAGCATCTCATCAGAGAAACTCAGAGACGCTTGGCTGCCGGGAGAGCTTTGGGGGAATGACAGAGGCTTTGGGTACTTTCGGAGCCTCTGTCATTCTACTGAAGCTCTCTCAGCAGCCGAGCTTCTCCAATGAGATGCTCGGCTGCTCGGGAGAGCTTTGGGGATCTCCGGCGCAGGCAGTGTACTTCACACTCCCTGCGCCGGGAATGGGACAGAAGACACGTGGATGTTGAGGTAAGCTGGAGAAATTGCCCCCCACGCTTCTAGAAGCAGTTCCCACAAGTTGGATTGGTTGGATGGGCACTTCTGGCGCACCATACGGTCAAGCTGCTCCCACAACAACTCAATGGGGTTTAGATCTGGTGACTGCGCTGGCCACTCCATTACCGGTAGAATACCAGCTGCCTGCTTCAGCTGTAAATAGTTCTTGCACAATTTGGAGGTGTGTTTAGGGTCATTGTCCTGTTGTAGGATGAAATTGGCTCCAATCAAGCGCTGTCCACTGGGTATGGCATGGCGGTGCAAAATTGAGTGATAGCCTTCCTTATTCAGAATCCCTTTTACCCTGTAAAAATCTCCCACCTTACCAGCACCAAAGCAACCCCAGACCATCACATTACCTCCACCATGCTTAACAGATGGTGTCAGGCATTCTTCCAGCATCTTTTCATTGCTTCAGTGTCTCACAAACGTTCTTCTTTGTGATCCAAACACCTCAAACTTGGATTCATCCGTCCACAACACTTTTTTGGGGGGGACCTGTGAGGCATCTGTTTCTAAAACTAGAGACTCTAATGTGCTTATCTTCTTGCTTAGTTGTGCAACGCGGCCTCCCACTTCTTTTTCTACTCTGGTTAGAGCCTGTTTGTGCTGTCCTCTGAAGGGAGTAGTACACACCGTTGTAGGAAATCTTCAATTTCTTAGCAATTTCTCACATGGAATAGCCTTCATTTCTAAGAACAAGAATAGACTGTCGAGTTTCAGATGAAAGTTCTCTTTTTCTGACCATTTTGAGCGTTTAATTGACCCCACAAATGTGATGCTCCAGAAACACAATCTGCTCAAAGGAAGGTCAGTTTTGTAGTTTCTGTAACGAGCTAGACTGTTTTCAGATGTGTGAACATGATTGCACAAGGGTTTTCTAATCATCAATTAGCCTTCTGAGACAATGAGCAAACACATTGTACCATTAGAACACTGGAGTGATAGTTGCTGGAAATGGGCCTCTATACACCTATGTAGATATTGCACCAAAAACCAGACATTTGCAGCTAGAATAGTCATTTACCACATTAGCAATGTATAGAGGGTATTTGTTTAAAGTTAGGACTAGTTTAAAATAATCTTCATTGAAAAGTACAGTGCTTATCCTTCAAAAATAAGGACATTTCAATGTGACCCCAAACTTTTGAACGGTAGTGTATATTAAAAAATGAGGATCTTAGCAAACTGTTTGATCAAACAGAGTGTACCATGTCAACACATTACAGAGTGTACCCTGTCACCACGTTAAGGTGTCCTCAGAGACATGGTCCTACTCTAGCATTTTTACACTAGCAATGGCCTCTCCTGGGCTTAAAAAGCCTACAACTGGTGCTGTTGCACTTTCTGTTTTTTTTTTTGTCTGTACTTAAAGTGACACTGTCACCCCCTTTTTGCATTCTGACTGCTCTCCACAGGTGTAAAGGGTAAATGTTACAGCTTTCATTACTCATTTTATATCACACCTCTTGGAGCTTGTTCTGGTAAAAAGTCGTTTTTATCACCCGTGGATTGGTATATGAGGGCGGGGCCTCATGGCCTATGTGCCACATCGATCCGTCCCTAACCTATTTAGCCCTGCCCCCATCCATGACGTCATCGCCGCATAGGCCCTACCCCCTCAGTGGCCATTGGTGTGGGACAATCTAGGGGGTAGGGCCTAGAGCTTTAGGATGGCCCTTCCAATGGCTGCTGAGGGGGCGAGGCCTATGCAGCAATGACGTCACAGATGGGGGCAAGGCTAAGTGGTGCTAGGGGCGGAGCGATGTGGCACATAGGCCGCGAGGCCCCACCCACATATACCAATCCTCAGGTGATAAAAATGGTAAAAAAAAACTTTTTACCAGAACAAGCTCCAAGAGGTGTGATATAAAATAAATAATGAAAGCTGTAACATTTACTTTTTACATCTTTGGAGAGCAGTCAAAATGCAAAAAGTGGGTGACAGTGTCACTTTAAGCCACATGCAACGTGCAACCTGCAGTGTGAACAGAGGCATAGAGGTGCGGCCAATTTTCCCTTTTTTTTCATTACATTGAAGTAAAAAAAACTGCAAAAACAGATTTCTTTTTAAATAGAAAAATTGGATGTGTTTTCTCTTTTTTGAACGTAATGTGACCAATAGCCATATATTGTATACCTTCTCAATTAGTGCATTTTTATCTATTTCTCAATTATATACATATTGAAAGTAAATCATGAAAGATTTCCCTAAAATTAATACAAATTAAGGGGGGGGGGATCTGTTTTGTTTATCTAATCGTTTTCTATGAAAGGTTTATAAATGGTTGTTTTAAAAAGAAACTTATTAAAGTCATAGAGAAAGCATGCTGTAATTGTAGGAATGGAGCCAACAAAATCAATAATTATATAGCGCTGAATAATATATCGCTAAATAAATTACTTAAATCAAACCAAAATCTTATCTGTAAAATTGCAACTTTTGTGCTTCCAGAATTTCTTGCTGTAGCATTCATCAAGGGTGACAACATCCACTTTAATTTATAGTTGTATGATTAACCCTTTAATGATGCAGCCAATGTTCATTTTTAATTATTTCCTCCTCACCTTTTAGAAGCCGTAATTCTTTTAATTTTCCATCTACAGAGGATTTTTTTTATTTTTTTTTGCAGGACCAATTATACTTTGTATACTTTTTATTTTACCATAAAATGTAGGTGGTGGGAATAAGAAAAAAACTAAATTGTGAGATGAAATTAAAACCAAATAAATTTAGCAACTTTTGAGTCTTTTGTTTTTATGCAGTGCACGTTATGGCAAAAGGGACGTGTTTTCTGAATTCTGTGAGTAAATGGAATTACAGTGATGTAAAATTTATTGTTGTTGGTGGTATTTTGTTGGCATTTTGGTATTTGTAAAAAAAAAAAAAATAGTTAGAATTTTTATTAGAACTTTTTTATATTTTCAAAAACACTTATTTTTTTAATACTTTTCAAGGTCTTTAGATTTCTTATACTGATCAATGCTATGTTATTGCATTTCATTGATCAGTTAGATCAGTGGTCTACTGCTAACATCTGCCTCTCAATTACTATGGCTGGTAAATTAAAGGCCTCTAGCTGAGAGATTAGCCTCCTGAAATTGCATTGTAAAGGTGCCAATCCAATGTAACAGTTCAGAGAGATATTTAAATGCATGATTGCTATTGATCACAGCATTTAAGCAGTTGAATGACTTACATCAGTGTGTACGCTATTGATCACAGCATTTAAGTACCTAAATGACTGACATTAGCATCATCGCTGATATCAGTCATTAGCAGTGAGTGTCTGCTGCTGATAGCAGCTGGTACACTCTGCATATGACGTGAGCTCATCTCCTAAGCCTGCCCCATCACTTGTGTGCTACAGATAATTAGGGCTCCGTTCACACGGAGTAAAATTGTCGGAATTCCGCTGCGGATTTCTCCACCACAGAATCCAGCCAGCCTCTGTGTCATAATGGCAGTCTATGGGAGGCTTGCATGCCTTCTCTCTACGCGCTGAAGAATGGACGCCGTGGAATTCCTCCAGTTTTACTCCATGTGAACAGAGCCTAAAGGGTAATTTTTTTGTCATAAAAACTTTTTGTTAGAAATTAAAACTATTTCTGGAAAAGAGATGATTTTTTTTTAAAATAATAACAACATTATTTCCATATCTATGCGCTGCTTAAAGGGGTACTCCAGAAATGAGGGTTTTTTTTTATATATGCCATGGGGTAGGTTGTGTGAAAATAATGTGCATTTACCTTCCTGGCTCCTGCCGCACCATTGGTATGTTAAGATCCATCCCACTGTTGAGCCACTTCCAGATCATTGGGCTGTCACGTTGAAGGGACGCTCAGCCAATCAGCAACTCAGGTGGGTCACTTTTGCAACTACTGAATAGCTGGGTGGACCTACAACTTAGCGTCATTAGGTCCTGCAAGCGGCCAAATAGTGGGACGGATCCTTAAGTACCAGCAGTGCTGCGGGAACCAGGGAGATAACTGCACTTTATTATTTTAAAATAATCTATAGCTAGGCATAAATTTAAAAAGGTTCCCACCCAGAGAAATCCTCTTAAAGGAAAAGATTTTTTTTATAATATATTATTAGTGTTTTAGGTGAAAATTTATTTTGACTCAACTTTTTTCTTTTCTTTTTTTTTTGCCTGTATTTTTGGACAGCCATGATTTTGAGGTGAAAATACTGCCATATTTTGACAATTACGGACGAAAATTATGACCATGATCGGCCATAATTATGAAAATTTGCCAGTATTTTCCCTTTAAAGGGGCATTATCAGTTGGTTAGACATATTTTACCTGCTGATAGCTCCCTAGTGGCACAGGGCACTGAGGATGAAGATATTTCTGTTACCTTCATCCTTGGTGCCATTCCATGCTTTTTACCCTCTGCCTGGTAAGCCATTAGAAGCACTGGGGGCGGGGCTACTGTCTCTGAACACCATTCAGCCACGTCCTGTGTGATGATCCACCCCCAGCCGGCCCACCCTTCCAATATAGAGGGCTGGCTAGGGGCCGGCCAGATCAATGCCTGGGAGGGGGCACAGGCACAGTCCCCAGTGCTCTTATCGGCTTATCAGGCAGTGGATTTCAGAATAAACAGCACAGGAATGGCGCAGAGGATGAAGATGAAGGTAGCATACTTACCTTCATCCTTCATGCCCTGTGCACACTAGGGAGCTATTAGAAGGTTAGATTTGTCTAACCTGTTGATAGTTACCCTTTAAAATGAGGGCTGTCCAAAAATACATCCGGAAAAAAAAAAAACGTGTGAATATATTAAAAAAAAAAAATTAAAGGGGTTATCCAGCGCTACAAAAACATGGCCACTTTTCCCCCTACTGTTGTCTGAGTTTTAAAACCCCACCCAATCTGGAGACAACAGTAGGGGGAAAGTGGCCATGTTTTTGTAGCGCTGGATAACCCCTTTAAACTGTACAACTACATTTTTGTTTTTTTCTTTGTATTCATTAGGATGGTTTTCCAGTATGATCTGAGGCTGATGTATCAGTAAGAAGTCGAGTAACATGCTGTAAATATGTTTGTAATTAACTTGTCACATATGTTGGATACATATCTCTAATGCTTATTGCATGTGACTCTCACGTGGAGCTATCCTGGCACCAACATTCCCCCATCTTTTATTTAACATGTCTTCGCCTTTCCTTGTACTTGAACTTGAATCTAACATATTATTATCAGCTATGAGCTATGACAAATAAACTTCATTCCCCACATTGTATGATTTATGTTCGCCCTTGTAGGATGCCATTTTAAGTTTGCGACTAAATTTGCCTTTTCAGCCCTTTTCTTGGCCGAATTATACAGTAAAACATCTTTGTCATCATGTTTGTTGAGATAGATCCAGAGCTTTCATCCTATGCAGTAATAACAGGGTCTTGTCTGAGCCAAGGTATAATTTAGAGGTTGATGATACTTAATCTTTGAAGCTTAATATTTATAGTCAGAGCTCGGCAAAGGACCAGGATCTGGAGCCCATTCCCACCGTATCATAAATGAAAGGTAAAGAACAGATTTGATGTTAATGTGTCTGAGAGGATGATTAATTCCATAGATAAATGTCAGGCAACGCCACCGTCAATTTGCGTGGTGGTATGTCAGTACTGTATTACTTTCTTATGTTAGTCAACGCTGAATATCATGGAGAACGTCTGCTCCGTAGAAGCCTGCTCCATCCCCAAAACAGCTGTCGATAGAGTTGTTTGAAAATTCTCTCTACAAAAACGGAACTATTTTTCATTCAAATAATTTTTTAATTATCGTCTGTTACAATCACGACAATTAGATCTTTACGGGAGTTGTTTACACGAAACATAAGGATTATGTCTAATGTTCAGCAATGAAAGAAATGGCTGCCAAAGTGGCCCTACCCTTTACGGAGGAAGTTGTAAGGAACTACAAAGGATAGGTCATGCTATGGTTTATTGTAAATTAATTTCTTTTTATTTCTGTTTACAACAATGGATTACTGTGTATAACGAAAAAGAGAATTTGTTGAATATATTTTTAAAATTTCTTTTAAATATTTTAACTTTTGTGATAGCTGCTTAACTCTTGCAGTTTCCATCATGTTAAAGTGTCACTGTCGTTTGGGAAAACTTTTGACGTGTCATAGAGACATGTCAAAAGTTTTGATCAGTCCGAGTCTGTGTGTTCAAATCTGTAGAGATTGGGAGAACAAGACTTATATTATGAGCCTGACTTTTCTAACACGGCGCGAGAAGAGGACGCACAGCAGTGTGGTGCTCTTCCAGCTCGTTCTCCCAATTGGTACGGGAACTTTTTCTCTATGACATTACAAAAGTTTTCCCAAACAATAGTGACACTTTAACCCCTTAAGGTCAAAACCAATTTTTGTTTTTGCGCTTTTGCTTTCTCCACTTTATGTTTAAAAGTCCATAGCGCTTGCATTTTTTCACCTAGAGACTTATATGTGCCCTTATTTTTTGTGAAACCAATTGTACTTTTCAATGACAGGCATTATTTTTCCATAAAATATGCTGCAAAACCGGAAAAAAATCATTTGCGCTGTCAAATTGAAAAAAAAAGAAATTTGTTTTGATTTCGGGGAGTTTTGCATTTACGCTGTTCGCCCTATGGTAAAACTGACTTGTTATGCATGTTCCTCAAGTTGTTACAATTACGATATGTAACATGTATAACTTTTCTTTTATCTGATGGCTTTTAAAAAATTCAAACCATTGTTAACAAATATATGTTCCTTAAAATCGCTCCATTCCCAGGCTTATAACACTTTTATCTTTTGGTCTATGGGGCTGTGTCAGGTGTCATTTTTTGCGCCATGATGTGTTCTTTCTATCGGTACCTTGATTACGCATATGTGACTTTTTGATCACATTTTATTACATTTTTTATGGATTTGATGCGACCAAAAATGCGCAACTTTGCACTTTGGAATTTTTTTGCGCTGACGCTGTTTAAGAATGTGATAAATTAATAGTTCGGGCGATTACGCGCGTGGCGATACCAAACATGTTTATTTATTTGTTTATTTATTAATTTATATTTATAAAACATTTGATCGGCGATAGATTGCTTTGGCCTGCTGCAGGCCACAGCAATCTATTGCCGAGCCGGGATCAGCGTCATTGCAACACTGAGGCCCTGGCCGGCCAGAAGAACGGATCTCCCCCTGCGATCGCATCACAAGGGGTAGATCCGACCCACTAGACACCAAGGATATCAAGTATAAAGCCCTTCAATGCAGCTGTCAGGTTTGACAGCTGCATTGAAGTGCTTAATTAGCCGACGCGGCAACGGGACCCGCGCCGGCTAATAGAGGCACTCCCTGGCTGCAGATCACAGCCTGGAGCGGCGCCGTTCAGAGCGGGGTCCCGTCGGGGGCCCCCCTCTGAACTCCCCCTGCGGCACCAGGTACGTCATGGGTCGCTAAGGGGTTAAGTATTGTTCTGCTGCAGCTGCCACCGCTACTGCTCGTCCTATTCAGGCGCATGTCTTCTGCCTTGTCCACCATGTAAAATACTGAGCTGCTGCCAATATGTGCTAGTCCTTCTCGGTTCTTGTCCATCATAGTCCTGCATAGGATAAATTACAATTCTAAGAATTTAGTCTCGATGTATCTTAAGGGGATTGCTTTATTAAATCAACACCTCTATATATGAGCTAAAAACCATTGCAAAAGAAGTGTCTGGATGACTGGGGCTGTAACCAACAGAACTGTTTGTTTTCTAGGGTGCAGGGACCTGATGCTGTTCACCAAGGTGACTCTAATCTGAAAGAAGTTGTCCTAAATGCTGTTCAACACAATCTGCGGCATGATAATCATCTCATGTAATAGCGTCCTTAGTTTGGGTCACTAGACCCAAGGTCAGGTAACTTAAAAAAACGAGCTAAAGACACTCTTGCTAAAAATAAAAAAATAAAAAAACAGCCCATTTGTGTAGATTTATACCAAATAAAAAATACAAAAAAAAATTAAATCAAACATCGAATTATTATCAGAAAATTTCATTGTCAACTTAATTTTCTTATTTTAAAACTTTTAAGAATTTAAGATTTTTTTTAAAGAATTTTATTTTTTATTTTCTTAATCTTATAAAAAATCTTGTTTGAAATAATAATTATACTCGACCATCATTTTTTTTCGACCTAGAAGACACTATTTTTGGCGCACTCACTAATTCTTCACGTTCATATAGAGCCGGCATTCATGACTCCTTTGCTAACACTAGTGCTGGTTACCTTTGAATTCTTGAATCACTCATGAGCCGAGCAGATTCGGTGCTGTATATACTGGCACACATCATTATTTGAATACTTTCAGCTGTCAGTAAATGTACGAGCAGTGAAAGGAGGAAAAGTGAAAGGGAAAAAATTTTTCACATATCATTAGAGCCAGGCGTTTCTTAAGTAGGGAGAGAACCTCGAACATCTGCTGCCTTATATATTATGTCTGGGTTGACAGAGCCAGAGGTTGAATATTCATTTTAGGTATTTTCCCCTGAACCAAAAAAAAGGTGTCCTTATAAATGATTTGCTACAAATAGAAAGGAAAAAAACTGCAGAAGGACATAACAAAAAAAACATAGCTTTGTCATTATTATATCATAAAAGTACCGTACATCTATACATATATCTACTGTTCAGACTTTCCATGCCCATGCTTCTGGTCTCCGCTGACATTACAAGCTTTCTAAGCTTGCCTTTTTGTTATAGGCTATGTTCACACAACGTGTATGACAATTGAAAAAGAAGCCAGATCGGCTTTGGAACACCTTGGGCGACGCAAGTCCTGTGTTTTTTGTGCCGGGCTTAAGTCCTGCAACGCCAACGGTTCGAAGATTTATGTAGAGGCGCACTGCCCCTACATAAATCTCATGCGCACTAGTGTACGCCAGCTCTGAGCATACAGGTTTCCTTATTTTACCGCTGGCAACACCCAGAGTCCGCGCCCCGTTCTGCCCCCTGCTCACCTCCTCCCTGCCCCCCTGACGCAACGGGAGTAAAATGGCCTGATGCGGAAATGCTTTTTTTCCCGAAACAAGCCTTTGCGAATAAATGTATTTGCATCAGGCCATTTTACGCCACAAAATAGATGTTTTTTGCTTGATAAATCCCCCCCCCCCCCCTCCTACATTGTCTCTTTTTAAAAAACTTTATATTGCACCTATCTTCTGTATTTTGGACCTGCGACCCAACACACCAGAGGTGGAGGGGAAGGAGTTTTTTTGGCAGCATAATCGATCCCCAGAAGCGCTGCTGCCTGCTAGGTTATGTTACGTGTGAACTGCCTCTGTCTCTCTGTCTGTAAATGATTGGCCGTGGCAGCCGCACTTGAACAGGTCTTCCCACCGGTATGCACATGTTCTCCAAATCATTACAGTACATGACCTGCTGTAGGAAAGCAGTGCTGACTATAACCCTGACACTGGGTGGATGAGCATCAGTCAATCAGTGGCAGACCTGGTATGCTCCGCCCCCAACTGCTCAATACAACACAAGCTGCAGGGGAGGCGGGAGAGGTAAGACGATGCACATACACAGTAGGGAACATAGAATATGAGGAGGTGGAGGGCGTATAGTACGTGGGCCAACTACAGAGGGGCCAGAAAGATACCATGTTCTTTGCAAAAATAAGCCCTACCCCAAAAAAAGCCCCAGCCCTTTTTAAGCAAAAATAAGAAATGGCAGAAAAAAAAGAAGGCCCAGTCACACTGTCAAAGAAACTCAGAATACATTTATAGGCCATATTCCCACTGCATAAGTTTCATAATAATCATGGCCTTTGTAACAATGCCCATGATTACTACGGAACATACGTATTGGTACCTTGTAAGGAATCCCGGCCAGAGTGTATTCACATAGTATTCACTCCGGCTGGGATCCCTAGCGGCGCCACAAGAAACTGACATGTCAGTTTCCTGCAGCCGCTATTCATTGAGGAAAACCCTGTCAGTTCACACAATGGAACGTGCTGCTCCGTCCGCATGCTCCATTGTATGCAGTGGGGAATTCGGATGCAGGCACACTCTGATGCGCCCGCATCCGAATTCTAGTGCAGTATCGGTGGGATGATCTTCTCAGACACTGGTGTCTAACCACTTGTCAATATAGCCATACCCTGTATGTAGGTGTGTTAAATCTAGTGTGTTGTAGCTCTCATTTTATAGTAAGGCAATGTTCACATGGCGTATAACACCGGCCGTTCTGTGACCCGGCCAAGTGTTACTGAAGATCGTTCCGGCCAGGACTGCAGTACCGGCCATATGATCTTTATTTCTGATGAATTGGGATGCATCCCAATTAACCGCTGTACATAATGGAGCGTGCAAACTGAGCGTGTGAACTGACATGTTCTGTGCGGCCACTATTCAATTAATAGTGGCCGCACAAAACTGACATGTCAGTTTTTCTTGCGGCTGGTTAGAATCCGGGCCAGAGCGTATACTATGTATTCATAGCGTATACAATGTATTCCATTCATACACATACAACGTATTGTTTTGTGTAATTTGCAACAAATTGCAAATTGCAACAATGGCCATGATTTATACAAAACATACGTTGTGTGAACATGGCCTAAGGCTGTGTTCACACATGGTATTTCCGTCAGTCTTTTGGTCAGCCTCTTTTTAACCAAAACCAGGGATGGAACTGACAGGGCAAAAATGGAAAGATTTGCACAGTTTCTGTGTTTTCCACCCACTCCTGGTTTTGGTTGAAAAAAAAGGTACAAAAAGACTGATAGAGATAGGCTATGTTCACAAAATGTCTTTTTAGCTCTGTTTAAAATGACGTCCATCATTTTGAGTCTAAAATAACGGACGTCATTTAGCTGTCTAGCCTTCCCTTAGTGCAATGACTGGTGTTTGCACATTATTCTAGTTTAGGGTTACTAATTGCCCTTTGGATGTGGCTAAATTGACAAGTCCATTGAATTTAATAGTAAAAACGGAGAAAGAACGGTGACAAAAGAAAAACTGTGTGTGAACAACTAATAGATGTCAAAAAATAATTGTCATGATCATTATTTTGATGACCACGGCGATAACGTCCGTTATTCAATACATTGTTTGCATTGGACGTCCATATTCCCATTGACTGCAAGGCATTGCATTGCAATCAGTTAAATCGCGATTGGTTGCTAGGGGCAACTGAGCCAGTTTTACTTTACACCCCTTTGATAAATCTCCCTATATCTTTGGCGGTGTATGACAATGAGGTACCAAAGCAGCCTAGCGGGATCTGTACTGCTTGACCCTGCAGAGCTTCTACTTCAATAAATTAATATTCAAGAATAGCAATACTGTGACCTGAACTTAAAGGGGTTGGCCACTTTATAGTAAAATATTTCAGTGTACAGTATTAGTAACTGTACTCACTGTATATACTGACAGCAGCTTCCTGTGTACCTCATAAAGCTTAAATCAGACTCTCCTCCTTCAGGCTGTGCCCTGCTCTGTGGTGTTTTGGTCCATAAGATTGCTTACATGGAGGAGCATGTGACCAGGCCCCGCCCCCCAGTGTCCACCACTGAGCCTGTATATGTCTATAGAGAACACAGGGGGCGAGGCATGGTCACATGCTCCTCCATGTCGGCCATTTTATGGACAGAAACAAAACAGAGCAGGGCAGCCCAGCCTGGTGAAGGGGAGTCAGATATTAGCTCTATGAGGTACACAGGGAGCTGCTGTCAGTATATACAGTGAGCACACTTACTAATACTTTGTACTGACCTATTTTACTATAAAGTGGCCAACCCCTTTAATAATAGTAACAATCGAACTCAAATATGCAAAGGTCTTTTCCCTTTTCTTACAAATGAGTATGTATATGCATATAATTTGTATGTACATGGTGTACATATGTGTTTATAATGTATATATGGGTAATGTGTGTATGCAGAGTATGTGTATGATATAGCAGTAGTATCTATAAGTGCATATAGTGGTACTATGTGTGTGGTTTTGTGTTTTTTTACCCTTAATGGGCGGGCAAATAAAGTTTGTAGTTAATTTTTTAGATGTGTGTATAGGATAGTGTGTGTGTGTGTGTGTACATGGAGTGGTGGAAAAGAGCATTGCACTAATTTATTTCCTAGGTGAAGAAATAATTTGCTTAGGCCCCATGCACCTATCAGTAAAATTTATCCAGATTTCTCTTTCAGGAAACCCAGATAGATTTATTAGGCACGGACATCCTTCAGGATTATTCCTGAGGGATGTCCATGACGGAAAATAAGTGAAGAAGCTATAGATCATTTCCAATTTTTGTACCGGAGCATTCGAAATTCCAGTTAGCTCCAGATGCACTTTCAGAAACTGCCTGGAGTTCCGAATGTTCTGTTAGCCAGCCTGGGCCAGTGTCAGCACCCAGGCAAGTGCCACTGGGTGCCGTGCTGGCCCTTTAGCTGTATGCACTTCTAATTGGGAGCACATACAGTTAAATGCAGAGCTGTGTTTGACAGGGCGAGGAGTCATTGGCAGCATTATGCCTCCGGCTACAAGAGGACGCTTTCTCCTCAGTGCCTGGGCACACCAGCAGAGAAGACAAGCTGGATAATTTCGCTGCTGCCATATAAGAGAGTTGCCGCTGCAGCAGGTAAGTATGTCATTTTATTTATTATATTATTTATTTATTTATTATATTTATTTGATTTTTCCTTCCCATTTTTCCTGTTAGGAAATACTGACTATTTCCTGAAGTCTGAAAGGATTCCTGATCAGTTTTTCCTTATCGTAAAACGGCCACAGACATGTACATGGGGCCTTTTTCTTTACTGTTTCCCCTATGCCAATGTTCTGGTCTTCTGCCAATTCTCTGTTTACAGCCTTGTTTGATGTGTCATCCACAGTGAGGGACCTATGGTGTGAGCAGGTCCACCAGTCATGGCCCGCTGTAGTGACCTGTGATTTGCTATCTTGCTTGTAGTACGTGACTGCATCCATGAAGGTAAACGGACATGGACACAAACAGCAGCAGCAAGTAAAAAGTAAACAATATCACGATAAGCTCTCTAAGAATTGCAAAAACAAATGCAACTCAAAACTACTAAGGATTCAGTAGTAGAAAGATTTTTTTTTTTTTTTTTTTCAAAGATCTGCTCCTTAACTTGACTAATATATAGTGATAACCACCATTCTTACCATGGACAACATGAGCTACAGCTTAACCAATGCTCCCGCTATAGCCTTCATAAATTCTCCAGGGTTCACCGTAGTCACTAATAGCATGTTCGACCATAAACCTATCAACAGTAAATAAAAAGATTTGAAAACATTCTACGAGAAACTTTATCCGGGACACAGTTTGATAAATATCTTACAAGACCGTAAAAACACCAACAATAATCAGTATTTGTTACGGTGAAGTTTACATTCGCGAAACATATTGAAGTTCTATTTCAATATTATCACCCTGATACTTCCCTGTCTGGGCTCGGCAGTTTTATGACTCAAGATGGAAAACAGATTTGGGCTATCTCTTCTACTAGAATAAAATATTGCAACTAAAAAAAAATGGATGTTTATACTCTCTGTGGGTCTGTAAACATGGAAGCTGGTTAGGTGTTCAAGTCAATGTGTGAGGCAAGATTTCTGTAGCAGGAAACCCATATGAATCATTCACTTATCTATCAAATAGCAGATCATACCATAGAAAAAAAAATCAGTCTTTATAGGTTTTGTCCAATTTAAAAAATATATATAAATAAATAAACACTCCAAATCCAATCCCCCAACCAGAACCCTTATCCATATGTCAGTCCTTGAATGCATAGATTTGAGAGACAGTTTAAATTTTTTAGTGGCCAAGCTGAACATGTGCTAATCTACCAAGCCTTACTGTTTAGTTATGGTAACGGAACCAAACTTACTGGTGACAGAATTAATCCCCCAACCAGGACCCTTATCCATATGTCAGCCCTTGAATGCATAGATTTGAGAGACAGTTTACATTTTTTTAATGGCCAAGCTGAAGATGTGATAACCTATTAAGCCTTACTGTTTAGATATGGTAACGGAACCAAACTTACTGGTGACAGAATTAAGATGACTCATTGGATACAGCAGCAAAATGTTTTCCATCAAATCTGACAGTACAAGATATAGAGCATCCAACAGAGATGTGCACAAAGTGGAACAAACCAAGAAGAAAGTGCATACAGTAACAGACCCAAGCTCCACTACATTGATACTGGTGAAATCTATAGTGAAAATTCATATCAGTGTAATAAAGTTGCAACGTCAGAGATGCTTGAGGTTACATAAGGTCAGTAGACCTTAAGCGATATGGAGACTTTTTTCCTGTATTTACATTATGGTATACTGACCTTACTAACCAGGAGCTCTGATTGGAAGAGCAACAACCATCATGCAATAGTCCTGAGAGGCTCCCCTCAAATAAGCTTTCCTACTCCTACTGGAGCTTAAAATGACCATGAACCCTGATTTTTTTATTGTGTTTTTTTAAATGGGTATTGTCACTCTAAAAAACTTAATTTTATAGGTCTGATTGGTCAGGATCAGACCCCAATCAATCACTAGAATAAGCTGGGAGAAGTGTTGACTATGAGTGTTTTCCTAATGTAAGTCTACAGGACAAACAGAAAGCGGGAGAGAAGCACTTTCCCCCCAACTCTCTCTAGTGATCGGTCAGGGTTCTCAACACTGAATCGATTACAACTTTCAAAATGAAAGTTTTTGTGTCAAATGGTTTTTAATATGATAGGTGTAATTTTCCACAGTTATCGGACATGTTTGCCACAATGTTTGGGAAAAAAGCCCACCACCACACACCTATGAAGCATTAAAGGGGTACTCCGGAGGGAAATTTGTTTTTAAAATAGATGTTCCATTAGGCATTTTGCTGTTTTCTTTTAACATAATCAACCAGCGCTGGTTTGGGGGTGATGTTGGCACAGTCCTTTTTTTGAAATACCACCCGATTCCCACACTTGGCCCCGGTCTTTTCTCGGGAACTGCCGGCCCAAAGCACTGGGGGCAGGCCCGCTGCCCCCCAGTGAGGCGATATCTCCTCCCCTCTGTAAAGCAGGTCTATTGATTCTAGCCGCCTCACAGTAGGGGAGGGGGTTTCGTCACAGTGGACGCTCAAGAAAAGACCAGCACCAAGCACGGGAACTGGATACCGTTTCAAAAAACAGGACCGCACCACCAGCATCCCCGTAATGAACCTGATGGCACATTGGCTTTAAATCAGAAAGTTATACAGATCTGTAGTTTATTTCTTTAAATAAATTAAAAAAAAACATCTTCTAGTACTTATCAGTTGCTGTGTGTCCTGCAGGAAGTGGTGTATTCTTTCCACTCTAACCCAATGCCACCTCTGCCTGTGTCAGGAACTGTCCAGAACAGGACAGAGCTACAGCATCTACAGCTCTTAAGGTTACTCCCAAACCTTTCTTTCTAACCTGAAATTCTATTTTTACCACTAAGTAACATAAAAGATATAAAAAAAGGGCAATTAAATATAAAAGAAATGAGCTTTCATTCTTCCCCGCCCCAGGCATAACTTTACATTGTATGTGTAGTAAACATATCCCGGGTCTGAGGCCACTTATGCATTGACATAAATAGAAATAAAAGCCTATCCCCCACCAGGACATTACTAAGCTGTTAAGACCCCGGCTAATAGCGATGCATTATAATCTTAATAAACACGTTGAGCTTTGTTTAAACTAAAATTTAGAAAGTGTGACGCCAGCTTAAGATATATAATCAAACTATTCCTTCTTATTATTGCACTTAATAAAGAGTAATTGTCCTTCCCTACACTGCACAGTCCACCCTGTTATAGTGTAAAATGATTTGCTACCCCGCCGGGTTCCACCACAATAAATCATACAGGCAATTACACAGTCATACTTCTGCATTTTATACCAAAAATTGGCCCCTTTTTATTTGATTTGCGGCACCCCTGGGAGGAATCGTTAGGTTTGACTTCTGGAATATGTCTTTTATAGGTTAGTTAGATCTGGAATATGTAGGCCTTTACCTGGTATTTCAGGAAACAACATGAAACCTATACATTTATCAACTTGAGCAGTCGTGGGCCGCGCTGGAACAGGGCTCGCCTTCTGGACAAAACGCAATTCTTCACTTGTGTATTGATCATGAAGGTTCATTTGAGGTGTGGACGTAACTTATTTTTAAAGAGAATTTAGCCATTTCCTATTTTATCAGTGGGGGCTGGACTAATAATGTTAGAATTACAAACCTTCAGGACAAGCTACTCTCAGATGTATCGTGCCTGTGCCGTCCTCGTGTCTGTGCCACTCACGACCGTTCCTCTAAGACTGTGGATTCTCCTGCTGGATATCAGGGCAACAGAATGAGGCAACATCAGGCGTGAGACGGGTGGCCAATTAGCACAAGGCCAAACAGATCTATCACTGGAATTCCAGGTCCTCTTGGATTTACCTGCTGGCCACAAGTGCCCAAGATTGGTCATCTTAAGCCCTCACTAGAGTTACTTGGGCCTTGTATCAAGCCTTTCTGGTATTCTGGCCTATCTTTTTCTTCTTCTTACTCCTTCTTCTTCTTCTTTTTTATGTTGAACTGGCCATCCTGACCTCTCTCCCTCTACTGTGAACTTAGTCCAATGTAGGGACCATTGCCCAGTTGGGGGCTACTTTATAAGATGATCGGCTGAGTAGGTAGGGACAGCGGGATGGGTAAAAGCAAAACTGCACTGATCCCTACCTAATGTGACAGCTATGTTCTCAACAAAAATGTAGAAATAGGAAAAGGCAGTATTTTTGGTCCAAATGCAATTATTCAAATCTTGTAGTAATTCAGCTCATGTAGCATTAACCACAAAACACCAATTTTAACGCTCCTAGAGTCCACTCCATTCCTGTCTCATCAGAAAGGAAATGTCCATCTCTAGTCTCAGTAATAACCGGGAATGGTACTAGAATGGATGCTCCTCTCCTGTTAGTGTAGGAACCCTCTCTCTGAGGTCACCTTAACATGGTGAGATGGTACACTCTTTTTGATCAAATTTTTTGCTAAGAAACTGCTTGTTTTTGTTTTTGTTCTTCCAATAAAATTTTAGAGCAGTTTTTCAATTTCAAATATGTTTACAACGGGAAGAGTGCATACAGTAAGTTTTAGCACTTGCAGGTTGCTGTTGCTTCCTTTTGTTCTTTCTCGCATTTTTGCCGACTAGCTTTCTCATTTTCCTTAGCTGGAGCTTGTAAAATTCACTATGCTGAGAAATATTGTAGTTCTTACATTTCCGCATTCTATAATTTATTGCAATTACAATAGTACAAATCCAAAAACAAGACAGTGAAATCCAGGAGGAACATTTACCTATATGAGACTTCCTAATAGATCGTTTAACCCTACGCCACGGGACAAATATCACTCCAAATATTCAATGAAATTACAATCTTCTTGGCTTCTCTCATCTTGTAACATTAAGTGAGTCCCGGACCTGGACGGCAGCCAGTCTCTTATGTGTGGCATTCCTGCTCCGGATGACATCATTGTCTTGTGTCTTGCATGTGTTAGTGTCAGCCATTCTGAGGGCACATTACATTATACTGACATGTCTTTTCCATGTAACAATCTCGCCTCGGGACACAATCGCTCGGCTACTGCTGTACTTATTTCTAGCTCTTTTATAATAAGTAAATTACCGTAAATAAGAAGCCGATGTCAGCAGAAATAACAGAAAATAAGATATATGGTGCCTGAAAATATCATGTTCATTATAAGAGTCCTAGTCATAAAAGCTTCACTCCAGTGTGATGGGCTGATAGAGAAGGCTGCTGTATTTTGTAGTACTTGCCACAGCTTCTTTTGCTTTGATTTCCTTTATACGTCAGAACAAGGATCTTTACTGAAATTATTCCTCTGGGAATTTATAATGATATGATATAATGACAAAGAGGGTTATCACTAGAGATGAGCAAACCTGCCGGATTTCTGGTTTGTACCCTAGGCTGTATCCTAGTTTTCTAGGCGTTCCTTAGGCTGTATCCACCCGCTGCACGGAGTCGGCAGACAGCGGGAGTCAGATGCCGAGATTTCTGGTTCGTACGAACCAGAAATACGGTAGGTTCGCTCATCTCTAGTTATCACATACTGAGTCTCAGTGTATTCCTATGAGATGCAGCTTCAGCCTGTCTTGTGATAGGTTTCTCCCTGTAAACTGTTAGGGCATACGCACATTTAAAAAAAGGACACACTTTAAATGTGCAATTTATGTTGGAATACTAGCAGAAAAGTATGCCAACAACAGTTACCCCATTCACTTTATTGGACCAAACGCATCCCACTAATGAATGGATATTTTACATTGTGGGACTAAGAAGTATAGTCTACTGCAATATGGAGCTCTAAAAAATAAATGTATCAGTTCTAAAAACAGACCCTACATAGTCAATCTTAGAGCTCGATAATCCACCAAATCAGGTCAGGACCTAAAATCATCGGCCGCCAACCATGCATCATTTAATGTAATAGCGATGCACGACTGACAGCTAACAATTGAATGAACTGTTATACATCCCCTCTCCACCCTCCCAGTCTTCTCCTGTTCTCTGCTTCCTGCCCACCACTGCAGCTTTAGAGCAGCCTGTCTGAGTTGACAGGCTGATCAGCCAATCACTAGCTGCGGCAGTCCTGGCCAGTGATTGGCTGAGCGGCCTGTCTGTAGCTTTGAAGCTAATGATGTCCATTCAACCTTTGCTAAATGATAATCGACACGTGTAATAGGCTCAATAAATTAGCGTCAATCTAGCAGATCAGCGATTGTTTACATTATTGATCGGGCTGTTATCAGGCCAACTTTTAGGACCTTTAAGGCCCTATTACACCGAACAATTATTGCCCGTATTCGGCCGTTATGGCCGATAATCGTCCCGTGTAATAGAGGACACCCCGTGGAATAGGAGGGGGGAGTAAGGAGGGGAAACAGCTTACTGCACTTCAGGAGCTTGGGAAAGCCTCTTTGACTCTTCATAGTATAGAATAAAAGCATTTTTCCTAAAAGTGTTCCTTCAAGCTTTAAGTGTAGTTAATGCATTAAACCTTGAAACTGTGGGTCAGGTGGAATCAATGTAGAAGGGGCAGTGTTTTAAGGTACTTGGGAAGTAATCCTCTTTTGGACAGTGAATGCTACTCTCTTGGGTAATTCTGAACATACGATTGGTGACACTTTTTAACTGTTTATAAAACCAGAGACACATCAGAACCGCAGCCAAACCCAACTAATATTTCACCAGTGATGGTTTCTTCCAGAAGAAGCAAGTGCGAAACATACGTTTGGTTTGGCAAGGGTTTCTTGATCTCCCTCTTTTTTTCTCTTTTTGGTCCTTTCACTATGTCCTGGTTTGCTGCTCTATGTTCCCCATATGTGCTCTCGACTGTGGGTTGCCCATCTGGGCTCCACCATGATATTTATGGTGGTGTTATTCTCAGACTCACTACATTATAATCCAATTGTGTGGACCTTGTCAAGGATTTTACCCTATTGTGCTGGCACATATGGGTATCTGATTTAATCGTCTGTACTAATTCTTGTTACAGAAAAAGAGGATGACCCCATCCTTTTGTGTGTTGTTGATCACGTTCCATACGTGTATGCTATTAACCCTTAGACGACCCAGGGCGTATAGTTATATTTATTATAGTTAGGGCGTAACTATACGTCCTGGGTGTTTCTCCGGCTATGAAGTGCGCTCCGCTCCGGAGCAGGTGGGTGGCGGCTGCAATCAGCAGCCGGCACCTCACCGTTCATGACACGCTGCAGCAATCGTGCTGCCGCTTGTCATTAACTCAGTTTAAGTGTAAGTGACAGGGGGAGCCCCCTGTCACTTACCGATCGGGGCCCCCACAGTGTGACTGTGGGGGTCCCGATCGGTAAAACGGACCACCGGAGGTCTCTCACCTGCCTCAGTGCGGTCAGATCGGCGCTCTGGTCACTGAGCCTGCACAGGCAGGCTCAATGAGCAGATCGCCGATAACACTGACCAATGCTAAGCCTATGGCATAGCAATGATCAGTGTAAAAATCAAAGTACTGTATGTAAAAGTCCCCCAAAGGGACTTCAAATGTGTAAAAAAAAAAGTTAAAAACACTAACACACAACCCCAAAGCCCCTCCCCCAATAAAAGTTGAAATCACCCCCCTTTCCCATTATATAAATAAAACATATAAAAATAAATAAACAAATAAACATATAATATACCGTAGCGTGCGTAATTGTCCGATCTATTAAAATATAATAAGCGTCATTGCGAGCGGTGAACGGTGTACACGAAAAGAGGGAAAAAAGTGCGCGGATTACCGATTTTATGTTACATTATATATAAAAAAAATTATAAAAAGTGATCAAAACGTCCGATCTTCACAAATATGGTATTAATAAAAACTAGAGATCATGGCGGAAAAAAAGGCCACCCCATACAGCCCCGTAGGGGAAAAAATAAAACCGTTATAAGCGTCACATTTTATTAATAATTAATTGCCAAAAAAAAAAGGATTTCATTAAAAAAAACATATAACATTAGAGAATCTGTGTAACCTGCATATGGTTGTGTTCGGGCTGACCTATAGAACAACGGTATCATGTCGCTGTTACCATATAGTGCATTACGTAGACACAGGAACCCCCCAAAAGTTACCATATTGCATTCTTTTTTCCGATTTCACCAATTTATATCTTCATAAATAATATATTTGGGGTTCCATCATACATGTTATGGTAAAATGAAAGACGCCATTACAAAGTACAACTATTCCTGAAAAATGAAAACACTAAGATCAAAATTTGCGCGGTCCACTGGGTCATTTTGGGCCTGGTCCTCAAAGGGTTAAAGGGTTACACCAGCGAAAATTTTTCTTTCAAATCAACTGGTGTCAGAAAATTATAGAGATTTGTAATTTACTTCTATTTAAAAATCTCTAGTCTTCCAGTACTTATCAGCTGTTGTATGTCCTGCAGGAAGTGGTTTATTCTCTCTAATCTGACACAGTGCTCTCTGCTGCCACCTCTGCCAGGAACTGTCCAGAGAAGGAGAGGTTTTCTATGGGGATTTGCTGCTGTTCTGGACAGTTCCTGACATGGACAGAGGTGGCAGCAGAGAGCACTGTCAGACTGAAAAGAAAACTCCACTTCCTGCAGGACATACAGCAGCTGATAAGTATGGGAAGACTTTAAATTTTTAAATAGAAGTAAATTACAAATCTATATAACTTTCTGAAACCAGTTGATCGAAATTTTTTAAAAAAATTTGCCGGGGTACCCCTTTAATTTTTTTTATTTCTCGTCATGATTTTAAATCGTATCACCAATACAATACAATTATATTTTATTTTTTTCTATTCGTCTTGCAGAGATTTGGTTTCACAAAAATCAATGTGATGGAAGCATAAAAGTATGATGACAACCCCAAAAATAAAATGCATTTTATAAAACCTATAGTATATATAAGGGGGAAATGAATAAAAAAAATAAAACGTACATACAATCAGGATGTATACTATGGCGATAGAGATACCTGTCACTCAATCCCTGGCAGGAGTCCCACTGCACAGCTGCCCAGTCTTCCCAGTCTTCCCAGCCACATTGGTAGAATTACAGCTGGATTATAGAGCAGCAGATGTGACAGGTTGGAAATAGTCTGGAAAGCATGGTAATCATTCTCATCTTCTCTTAGTGGAAAGAAAACAAATGACAGCTCAGTGTCTGGTGATATATAACACTAAATTTTCAGCTGACATGCAATGGTTAAAGAAAAAAAAAACTGGCATAAGACTGGCATTGTACTTCCATATAACAAGTATTATACATAAGGCTCATCTGTATGTGGCCAACATATAATGTGCTCCTTGTTCGGAAGGAGTCGGTTGTATATAAAACCAATGGTCGAAAAAAGACAACGGCTTCTTAAATTATATAATCAACAATGTTACTGAAAGTGGAAGTTTTGGGTGTTTTTTAAGGGTTAATTTCTTTTATATAAAGTAAACCGGCCAATCTGAGCCTCAGCAATATTATCACGTAAAATGAATGTACCATCATGACTATGGAAAAAAATGTTTACAGTACCTTATTGGCGCCAGCACAGGGATCCCGATGGTGCGGCCCTTTTTTTCGAAATGCCGCCCAGTTCAGGTGCTCAGTGTTGTTTTCTTGTTGTGCACCAGCCTGGCTGTAAGCACTGGAGGTGGGAGCGGCGCCATCAGTGTGACGATATACCCTCCCCACGGTGACTCGCCTCCAAAGGGATCAAGGAAGGACTTGTCACAGGAGGGAGAGGGTATTGTCACACACTTGGTTAGTAAGGTTGAACGGGTTAAAAAAAAAAATGTAACTAGCTTGCCTATATTTGATCCACATTTTTCACAAATGCGACATCCGGGATGTCGGCAATAAACACAAATCCCATAAAATTTTTCTATTCTGTATAGGAAACATGATCCGCACTACATTCACAACGTCCTTTTTTTTTTTTTTTGCTAAACGCATTAGAGATTTGCGAAAAAGTAAATAATGTGAATAGCACAATTGAAATCAATGGACACTAACTCGGTCCATGATTGTGGATCCGCAATCACAGATAAGGACGTTCAAATAAAGGCCCTGTTCCACGGAACGATTATCTGCCTATTCGGCCTGTTACGGCATATAATTGTCCCGTAGAATAGAAAGCAACCATCAGCCGATATCGTTCATGTTGGCTGATCGTTGCGTTGTTTGTCTTTCAACCATGTTGAAAAAGAAATGACTGTGATTGCAGCGATCTGCTGCCATAGCTTTGTGGAATTTGAGCGGTGGCAGCAGACCACCACTAACCTCTATGGTCTGCCCAAACTAGCGATCACCCGGGCAGACCCCCCCCCCAGCTTCCAGTAGCCCCTCCCGCACTCACCTGCTCGCTGCCGCGTGTAGTAGCGGTGGCAGTAACCGGGGAACGAGGAGCAAACGAGCGCTGACACAGTCGGCCGTGGAATAGGGCCTTAAGACTCCATGGCTGCATTCACACGTTCCATTAAATTGTGCGTGATTGTAGATCCACGACTATGGACAATTTTAGGGAGCATTGAATCCCATGAGTCTATTTAGACCATCCGTGCTGAGAAAAAAAAAGGACTTCATAACTCACGTGACTCATGATCACAATACGGATTAGCCAATAGAAGTCTCTGGGTTAGGTGTTTTTCAAAATCTATTTCACTACTCTATAAGTATGCACGTGCAACCATTAAAACATTAAATCAGATAGATTTTTGCAAGTTGGGGCTACTGAAGGGGACTGGCTATTTACAATGACCCTTTCATTTAGTGAGTTCAAGCTCACAAATTTAACCAGAATTTACAAAATGAGCACAAAAAAAAGTGTTTTTTTTTCCCCCCATTTATAGTCAGACAAATCCACATATAAATAAACACACCTAATACTTACAATAATCCCCATTTCACCTTCAGTACCACATTAGGAAACAGATCCTATCCCACACTCAAGCACAAAGATTTTTATTCTGTTGATCGTACATTTTTATATATATATATATTTCTCTAAAATATTGTTATCCTTTTTATGTTATTCTAACACTTCAGAAAATCCTAAGGTCTAGAGGGAAGTTTAATGTTTGCTGTTCTGAGATCATTTCAATCCATGCAGGGAATGGGACAAAATCACTTTTAAGTTGGCCTGAAGGAAATCTATCTTGGCAAGTCGACAAGCAGAATTAGTTATTAAAGACATATCACAAGCATAAAGACACCACTGTAAGGAAAACCACAAAAGATTTTACACTTGCGGATGAAATAACAAAACATAAAAACAGAAACAATGAGTTACATAGAGTTTTTGGATTTACTTTTCACCTCCGACCACCTTTTCCCATACAACAGGCCAATGTATAAACCAATAGCAATTCTAATCATTGATTAAAACTCTTGTAATTGTTTTTACTTTCGCGGCTTGGTGGCTCTGATTTATGAAGTCATTGAGTATGATAGTGTGAGATTTAGGTTGTAAATGGAGCTTAGCTAAACACTTAAAGGAATTTTCCAGCCTCGAATGAATTTGATTTATGAGTTCGCTCTCCCGTAGGTTTTGTTAAATTCTCTTCGGATGATTTATTTGAAAAACAAAGTCTTGACTTTGCAACTTTCTTGGTATTGTACCTTAAATGTAAAATCATAGGAACAATCATTTTAATATTTTTTTTTGTAAAGACTCAAATTTTAGAACTTCAATAGCTTTGTATAACAGGTTTAACCCCTTCATGACCGAAGGTCATTGATGCACAGATGTCCAGGTCACAATGAAGCAGCGCTCTCCTACTCGCCTTCTAAGAGTCATGTTTATTTTTCCACCTACAGGGCTGATTGGGGGTGTAATTTTTTGCACCATGATCTCTAGTTTTTATTGGTATCATATGGGTGTCAAAGAAAAAAATTGACCGCTTTTTATAATTTTTATTCTGATACATAATTCTAAAAAATCATTTTTTTCTCTTTTCGTTTAAGCCATTCAATGTTTTTTATATTTTAATAGACCGGACAATTCCACCCACTACGATATTTAATCTATCTATCTATCTATCTATCTATCTATCTATCTATCTATCTATCTCCTATCTATCTATCTATCTATCTATCTATCTATCTATCTATCTATCTCCTATCTATCTATCTATCTATCTATCTATCTATCTATCTATCTATCTATCTCTATATAAAAATATATATTTTTTGTTTTGTTTAGTTTTTTTGTTACATATTTTTATATTTATAAAGGGAAAGGAGGTAATTTAAACTTTTATTAGGGGTTTATTTTATAAGGGTCTTTTAAATATTTTTTTAAACTTTTTACTTACTGATCAATGCTGTGCCATTGATTCAGCTCTCACTTTCTCCCCTCAGTAGAGGGACGGGTTTTAGACTCTGCTAAGTATATGGATATAGGTGCAGTACATGTGTTAACCCTAAAAATGAGTGAATCTTAAGTGCACTCGAGTTCATCTAAACCTGAGCGTGTAAAATTTGATTACTGGTAGCTGAAGAAGTTGGATGCAGCCCTATTGAGTTCCGGAAACATGGATACAGCCTATGGCTTATGGCTCTATATATTTTTTCCTGTCAGCCTTAGGGCTATGTTCACATTACGTATGAGACCGACCATTCCGTGAACCGGCCGCTATTCACTGAATCGTGGCCGCATAAAACTGACATGTCAGTTGTTTGCGGCGCTGCTAGGGGTCCCGGCCAGAGTGTGTACTATGTGTATACGCTCCATCCGGGATCCCATAGATTGCAAAGTAACCTATATTTTCGTAATAATCAGGGGCGTTGTACAACGGCCGTCGTTTTACAAAAATAGAGCTGCATCCAAATTCTTCAGCCACTGGTAATCAAAAGCTGAAAGGTCGGGTTCAGACAAATGCGACCATACTCTAGGTTCGCTCATCTCTAGTTAACGCTTTACAGCCAATAACAAGGTATACTGTACATGTAACCACAATGTTATAAATACAGAACAAAGGCATAATTCACATAAAAGAATGTATATCTTATTTTTATCTAGATAGTTAGATATTTTTTCTTCAGATATTGAATTAGTTACTGTAGTATATTAAGTAATGTGTGGAAGACTTTTATTACACACATATGTTCATCTTAAAGTGTACATTTCTTCTTTAGCAGGGGGCAGGATACGCTGGCGCCATACTCCCGATGCAGGTGTGCGCCAGAGACGGAATTGTTAAGGTATTGTAGTTGATTGCGATGTATACAATGGCTCTGCCGGAAGAAAATGACTTAGCAAATGACTGCATCAGTATGGGCTGCAGGATTTTGACAGCATATCCTGCCGCTTGCTAAAGATGATAGGTACGCTTTATGGCTGGGTTCACACTACGTATATTTCAGTCAGTATTGTGCTCCTCATATTGCAACCAAAACCAGGAGTGGATTAAAAACACAGAAAGGATCTGTCCACACAATGTTGAAATTGAGTGGATGGCCGCCATATAACAGTAAATAACGGCCATTATTTCAATACAATAGCCTTTGTTTTAAAATAACAGCAAATATTTGCCATTAAATGGCGGCCATCCACTCAATTTCAACATTGTGTGAACAGATCATTTCTGTGTTTTTAATCCACTCCTGGTTTTGGTAGCAATATGAGGACCACAATACTGACTGAAATATATGTAGTGTGAACCCAGCCTAAAGGGGACCCGCTGATATGTCCCTACTGCACAGGAGATGCCGAGGAGGAAGGTATGCCTCTTATCTTTCTCATCGCCGCCGTTCTGGGGCAGTTAGTCATTTGCTCCATGGTCCTGTTAGGAGCACTGGGGCACCCGTTAGAAGCACTGCCTGCCCCCATACAGCCGATCCGGGGGCGGGCCGGATTGGCGCCATGGGGCGGCCAGTACTCCTTTTTTTTAAAGAATTTATTTAAATGTTTTTTGTTTCATGGAGGAAAGACATACAGAAACAAAACCAGGCACAATCCGCCCGTCACAAGTTAAACAGAGACACATCCTCAGTGCAATAAGGCGATCTGCAGCTACAATGATACAGTAAGAAAGGATGATAACAAATGCATCTCAAACACCTAAACTGTCAAGAAACAGCAATCATGTTCAATTAGGAAGGACGGAACAGGAAAGACTCCACATACACTCAAGCATACACATACAGGGACAGCGCCACGCCTCCCCCCCCCCCAGCCAGAGAACCCATGAAAAGGCTCAAACGTCGGCCGTCTCATCCAGCATAAGCCAATGGATCTATATTTTCTTAAATTTCTGGGGGCATTTGCGATGCTCATAAAGGGCCTCATATAGCGGGACGTAATTATTAACTATCTGTTTCCAACGAGCCAGAGAAGGGACATCCACACACTTCCACTCCATGGCTATAATTTTTTGGGCACAGAATAAAAGAAAACTAATGAACATCCTATAACATTTGTTTCGTGTGATTCCATTAATAAGTCCTAACAGACAGACAGAAGGGGTACAAACAAAGGGGAAATCAAAGTGATCAGACAGAAATTGCAAGACTGAACGCCAGAAGGTTTGCTCTTTAGGGCATGACCATACAGCATGCATGAAAGTACCGACATCCGACATACATTTGAAGCAGGTATCCGATGGGGACACCCCCATCTTCCTGAGTCTCTCCGGAGTATAATACGTTCGCATTAGAAAGCGAAACTGAATCAACCGGTCTCTAGCGCTGACCACCGTAGAATAATACGTGTGCACCACCTCTTTCCACTGCTCTTCCCCCAGGGAGGGGATATCCACCACCCACCTCTCATATGCCTTCTGAAAAGGGGATGAGTCTTCTGGGCTCAGTAGTAAATAACTATGTGTCAGAGGCTTATCCAGGTCAGGGGAACCTAAAAGCTTCTCGGCCGGTGTGAACTCCAGGAGAACCGTGAGGCTGCCAAACTGAGAGTGAACAGCGTGACGCAGCTGCAGATAATGAAAAAACACTGTGCGAGGTATCCCATAGAGTTCACACACGTCAGAGAAGGAGCGGAACACATTATCAGATGAAAAGATATGTGATAAATAGCGAACCCCGTGTTTACCCCAAAGAGAAGCACCCTGTAGGCCCAAGAGTTCAGGGAGATGGGGGTTGAGCCATAGGGGTGTACGGGGGGAAAAGGGGGGTGAGGATATCTGCCTGTGTACCACTCTCCAAACCTTCTGAACCGTAGCTAGAGGAGGAGCCCAAGTTGAAGAAGGAGTGTATCTATAAAGGGTATTCGTCAAACCCTCGTAGGAGCCCACCGGCGCCCCGGCCAACGCCACCGCTGCATTACTAAGATCCAGGTCTAACCACCAATTAGCATATACCTCCTGAGAGGCTAGAAAATAGTGATACATATTAGGAGCAGCAAGGCCCCCCTGATGTTTAGGCGCAAGGAGGTGAGAGTATCCAATCCTAGGAGACCCGCCCTGCCAGTACATAGTTAATACGGTTGAAAAAAGACACATGTCCATCAAGTTCAACCAAGGAGGGGATGAATACAGGGAAGGGGGAGGGGTGATAGGTTCTATACATATGCATTTATATTATTTTGGTCTAAGAACTTGTCTAGGCCGGTTTTGAAGCCCTCTACTGTTTTTGCTGTGACCAGATCCTGTGGTAGACTGTTCCACAGATTCACAGTTCTCATGGTAAAGAAGGCTTGTCGTCTACGGAGATTGAATCTTTTTTTCTCCAGGCGGAGGCAGTGCCCCCTTGTCCTTTGAGGGGGTTTTACCTGGAACATCTTTTCCCCATATTTCTTGTAGGGGCCATTTATATATTTAAATAAGTTAATCATATCTCCCCTTAAACGGCTCTTCTCCAGACTAAACAAATGTAATTCTTTTAATCTCTCCTCATAACTAAGATGCTCCATTCCCCTTATTAGTTTAGTTGCCCGTCTTTGTACCCTCTCCAGCTCTAGAACATCCTTTTTATGAATCGGGTTCCTAAACTGGACGGCATACTCCAGATGGGGCAGTAGAAGGATCTCAGAATCTTGGCCAAATCTGTAAAGAACTGTTTAGGAGGAAAGACAGGAGAAGCGTGAAACAGGCAGAGGAATTTAGGAAGGAAGATCATTTTGAAGATGTTAATCCTACCTAGTAGGGAAAGCGGAAGGGGCCCCCATTTCTGTAAGCGGAGGTTAGTGACCGACAGGTGAGGCGTTAGGTTTAGGGACATGTAACTGCTTATGGAGGCCGTGACCTCCACCCCCAGATATCGGAATTGACGAGTCATCAACAGCCGATCTGGTAAGGTGGTAGGCAGGGGGAGAGAGGGCGATAGGGGCATAAGGACCGACTTAGACCAGCTCACCATCAGACCAGAAATAGCACCAAAGTCATGGATGAGTGTCATAAGAGCCACCAGGGAGGATCCCGCATCCGCAAGGTACACCAGAATATCGTCCGCATATAGCGACACCTTCTCAGCAATGGACCCCCTCTGGAGGCCCCTGACCGAGGGCGAGGCATGCACAGCCGCCGCCAACGGCTCAATAGCAATGGCAAAAAGTAAGGGTGACAGCGGACAGCCCTGTCTCGTCCCCCGCCCTAAAGAAAAGGAGGAGGAGATATCAAGGTTGGTGCGGATCTTGGCGGAGGGCTCCGCGTACAACAACCGGACCCAGGCCCGGAACCGCGGACCAAACCGCATCCTGCCGAGCAGACACCACAGATACGGCCACTCTACGAAGTCAAAGGCCTTATGAATATCAAGACTGAGTACGTACCCTGGGACAACGTCCGACGCACTAGCAGCTATATTCATAAATAAGCAGGAGATGTTGATATCCGTGGCTCTGCCCGGCATGAACCCAGTCTGGTCAGGGTGTATCACCGAGTGTACGACCCCGTTAAGCCGCATCGCAAGTACCTTAGCTAAAATTTTAACATCTATTGTGAGGAGAGATATAGGTCTGTATGAGGAAGGGGATAGTGGGTCCTTGCCCAGTTTCAGGAGCAGCACAATCAGGGCCTCCCGAAGTGATTGCGGAAGGCGGCCCACCTCTAATGATTCCCCATACATAGTAAGGAGGCGGGGGGCCACAGCCTCAGCGTTATTTTTATACCAGTCTATGACCAGCCCGTCCATACCCGGCGTCTTCCCCAGAGGCATGGATTTAATGGCCTCCACTATCTCCTCGACCGTAAGGGGGGAGTCAAGGGCTTCGGACTGTGAGGGGGTCAGGGACTGTAGGGGGATCCGGTCCAAGAAGGTCGCATAAGCCAAGGGATCAGGAGAGCAGTGGGGGGAATAAAGGTCTTGGTAGAAGGCCCGAAAGATCTAGTTGATCTGTGCAGCATCAGTCACCAGAACCCCTTGGTCACCAGAGACCCCAGGGATGGAAACCGTGGGGCGCTCAGCCAGCAGCTTGCCATTTTTGTCCCCGAACTCGAAAAGGGCCACCTCAGTGGCAAAGAGTTTTTTCCTTGTACGCTCGTTTTGTAAGATAAGTAGGTCCCTCTGGGCCCTAGACCATTTCTTCTTTATGTCTTCCTCCCCTGTACGCGCCACCTCCACCTCCAGAGGTGCCGTTAGGGAAGCCTCCTCCCGTCTGTGCATATTCTTTTGAGTGGTCACCCCCGTGACATATGCCCCCCTGATGGTTGCCTTATACGCATCCCACTTAATTAGCGGATCAGGAAAGTCTGAATGATGTTCCCAGTAGGAAGTGTGAGCAGTAGACAGAGCCTCCTGCACCACTTCGGAGGTCAACCATCCGGGTTGCATACGCCACAACTTAGAGAACGAGGGGCCAGGTAGTTTAAGGGAGACTATTAAGGCAGAATGATCTGAGATCCCTCTACTGGTGTAGGATATCTCCCCAATACGGGGCAATAAGTCAGGAGATGCAAAGGCCAAGTCAATCCTAGAAAAGGTACCATGTACCTGCGAGAAGTATGAGTACTTCACCGTTTGCGGGAACCTCCAGCGCCAAACATCTTGCAAATGGAGAGCAGCACACCAGGCGTTGAGCAGGGCGGAGGCCGGGTCCACACCACTCGTCCGGTCCAGAGAGGGATCAGGAACTACATTAAAGTCACCAACCACCAAGACAGGGTCTACTGGGAAAGAGGATAAATGTACAGAGATTACATCCAGGAGAGACTCAGAGAAGGGGGGGGGGGAACATATAGGGAGACTAAGGTAAACGACAATGACTGACATGTACAATGAAGGATCACAAATCTACCAAACTGGTCGCACTCCACCTGAGAGACCTCAACCGGCAGAGCTTTAGAGATGAGTACAGAGACACCTCTAGAGGATGTGGAGTAAGTAGCATGATACCCCTTGGCTATCCAGGCCCTCTTCAGTGCCAGGGTTTTCTGCCCGATCACGTGCGTCTCCTGTAAACAGATAATGTGAGGAGAATGACGTTTCAGAAAATCCAGCACCAGGGACCTTTTGAATTTAGAGTTGAGACCCCTCACATTCCAACTAAGAACTCTAAGGGACGCCATCACAATGACTGTAAGATGTTAACAGGCCTATCAGAGCCATCAGCCAAGGGGGGGAAAGGCGCAGCCACACACACCACCAAACACTCCACACAACAGACTGGACAAACAAGAGACAAACAACAAACGTAGAACACACAAAAAGCGTAAACATCCTAGTCAACCTGACTGGGTACCCAACTCCCTGTCTAACACCACAGAACTACAAGTGCAGACCTTGAACCCTAACCGAATACTAATCGACAGAGCTAGTCGCTGCCGAGGCAAGTTACACTATGCTACAACTAAAGAATCCCCAACTCACCCCCACCCCCCTGATCAAGTGAAAAGAGACCCCCCCCCAAACATCCAACCAGGTGAACCAAGGAGTTTTAACCACAAACTAAAGACTAATGAAATATCAAACGTAGGCAAGCAGTCCCGGATTATAGAGCGACTGGAACACCGGAAGCAGGAACAACACCGTCCGACTCTTCAATTAGCCGGTAGGACATGCGGAGCCGCCTCCACCCACTCCAGGGCGGCCGAGGGGGACGTGAAGAATTTCGTAGTATTGCCATCCACCACGCGCAGGCGAGCAGGGTACATCATGGAGTATTTGTATCCCTTGAGACGAAGTTTGTTGCGGACTTCCGTAAATTGTGTGCGCTGCTTCCTTATTTCCACAGAGAAATCAGGGTAGAAGGACACTCTGCTGTTGTCAATCATGACTTCCCCGGCGGCGGGGGTTTAGCGGGAACTCGATGAGCTCGCTCAATTGTGAAGTAGGCAGAGAAGGTCTCAGCAGGCAGGATTTGACGCAGCCAGCGTTCAGTAAATGCCACAGTATCGTCACCCTCTGTTTTTTCAGGTAACCCCACAATGCAGACGTTGTTCCTTCTCAGCCTGTTTTCAAATTGTCCGCACGGGTCATGACAGCTTTCACCTGACGCTGCAAGTCAACGATCTGAGCAGGAATAGGATGAACAGTGTCCTCCATCTCCGAGACCCTCCTCTCCACCTCAGTGGTGCGCTCCCGAATCTTTTGGGTTTCATGCCCTAGAATGACAAAGTCCTGGCGAAGTTCGTCCACCTTGGTAATGAGCATCGATTGACAGGTATTTATGGCAGCCAGGATTTCAGAGAATTTCCCGTCTATGACAAAGGCTGTGTATTGGGACCGTTCAGGAGAATGTAGTCGGGGTGGGCTAGGAGAGCCCTCAAAGCAGGATACACGGCTATCCCGAGAAGCATTCCTACGGTGCGCCATGGATCTGGAGAAGCGTTCCAGCTGTTTAGCCGCTTGTGCCTGCACTTTCGTGGGAAGAGGGCTGCGCTCCTTAGGGGTCCCCTCAATGCCCTCAGGCCCAGAGTCTATATCCGAGGGGGAACGAGAAGGAGCAGCTAGAGTCCCCCTGTTCTTCTTATTCTTAGTAGAGTTTTGACCTCCTCTGGAGCCTCCCATAACACCTGGGGGGCAAACAGCACAGATAACACAGCCGCCAGTGAGAATATGAGAGGATACAGTCTTCAGGAGAAAGACAGGCAGGTATATAGATAACAGAGGAGAGCAGCTTTGGATAGCCCCGGCAGGTCTGAGGCACAGGCTGTACAGTTAAAGTCTCAACAGTCTATGGCCTCCACCGTAGCAGCCAGAGGAGAGCTCACACCATACCCCACACCCAAGGCAGATTTAGGAGCAGTGTGCACAGCCAATGTCTGTGAAAGGGGACCAGAGCTGCGATCCATGCTGGGCCAGTGCCTGCAGGGCAGTAGGAAGGAGGCTGCTTTGTAGCTAAGATGGCGGCCGCGGGCGGGCAGATATGGCAGGAAGGAGCCGCGCAGGGGCCACCACCAGGCAGTAGTATTGCTGACCCTGGGCCCTAACCAGCCAAGCGCCCGGGGCGACTGGAGGGTATGCAGAGAGGACTGCAACTAACCGTCCCGTCCACAGAGAGGAGAGGAGGGAGAGTCTTGAGGCGTAATGGCGGCCGCCGGGAGGAGGGTCAGAGCCGGGCACACTCACCACCCATCACACCACCGCCGTACGGAGAGAGCCACCGGAGGATGCACTGCCCCTGAGAGGCCACAGGGGGGACCGGAGGGATGTACAGCTGCTGCCGGCCACCTGTGGTGAGTTCTCCGTGCGGCGCGCACACCGCAGTGCCGCCAGACACACTAGGCCGCAGAGCCGGAGGGTCTTGTGCGGGCCACCGCCAGCCACCCGAACCGCCTGAAGGAGCACGGGGGTCACCGGACACCACGGGGGGGGTGAGTTGAGGCCGGGGGGAGAGCCCGCTCAGGAGAAATTCAGGAGTAAGAGTCAGGAGTAGCAGGAGCTCTTAGGAAGCACGTCCGCCTCAGGCAGCCATCAGATCACGCCCCCTCGGCCAGTACTCCTTAAAGGTCTGGAGTCTGGACCATGGAGGAAAAGACTAACTGTACCCAAACGGCACTGAGGAGAAAGGTAACAGACGTGCCTTCCTCCTCGATGTCCTCCTGTGCAATAGAGACATATCAGCAGGTTAGATTTGTCTAACCTGCCGATAGTTCCCCTTTAATATGAAAATATGTGTGTAATAAAATTCTCCTACACATTACATTTTAATTCAAGCAATATGTTTGACATACAAGTGAATGCTGAGTGGATGTAATCCTCCCCGGGCTTGCTTTTACAACATTACAAGTCTATAGATTGATAACAGTGTGGGGTCCTTATTTTTCTTCTAATATCCAGAAAAATGTATTGGGTATAATATCAAACAAGCTCTCCGCATTTAATGAATAGCGTTATTCATAGGTGTGAAAATATGAGCAAGGGAGGAATTCTGTGAACAAGAGGTGATTCATATAGCACTTGCGGAATGTTTGCCACATTAAAAAAGATGAGTGCAGTGCGTTTGTGTATGAAAGTGAATATTATAGCAGAATAAAATAAAATACAAGCAATACAAAAATACTGAATATATTAACAATGTAAACTTCATATTGGGAAACCGAGAAACAGTAATGGAAAAATATTCTGATTTATACCCATCTTGTATAGACAAGGGGGGGGGGGGGGATTTATAAAAAAAAACTTTTGGGGAGATTTATCCAACATGGTGTAAAGTGAGACTGGCTCAGTTGCCCCTAGCAACCAATCAGATTCCACCTTTCATTCCTCACAGACTCTTTGGAAAATGAAAGGTGGAATCTGATTGGTTTCTAGGGGCAACTGAGCCAGTTTCACTTTACACCATGTTGGATAAATCTCCCCAAAAGTTTTTTATTTTTGTGGATGGCGTGGGGGGAAATAGGTGTTCCAGCAGCAACTCTTCGGTGACCCCAACATCCGAAAAAGTTAGAAAGCAACCTGTTACCAGTGGATTTTGTGAATTTAGAGTTGATGGCACTGGTAGATGTCTTCCAGACTGAGTGATGAATTTATTGTTTTTTCTCAAACATTGGATGGGTAGGATGGCGACTAGGGGTATGTTCACATCATCCATAAAGACCATAGTAAAGTCCAAGGCAAACTCTTAAATTGGATCTGCATGTGCTGTTTATGCTATAGATTTAGCCAAGGGGATAATCCCCATCCAGGCTACTTCTTAAAGGAGTCCCACCAAATTTAAAGGACAACTCCGGCCAAAAGTATTTTTTGATATGTTATTACTTATGGAAAGTTAGACAAATTTTGCACATTTACTGCTATTTCCCTTAATTTAGTAGATCATGGAGACTTCAATTTCTCAGAAATTCTGTTACGTCACGAATCAGGGTGTAATTACAATGGAGTGTCCAGCAGGGGGCGCACTACATATAGAAGTCAATGAGTACCATTGACTTCTATATATAGTGCGCCACTGCTGGACACTTCATTGTAATTACAATGGATGTGTATGTAAATGTAATAGACAGTATTTTTTTATTGAATACATTTATGGAATACTTTGGGGAGCAAGTGTCCTTGCTTCCCAAAGTAATCCATAAATGTATTTAACCAGTACATTTGGAGGGCACCGAGCAGGGAGGGAGAGAAGTGCATCTACCTCCTCCCTCCCTGCTCGGTGCTGGACATATATACACAGTACTACTACTCCCATCCTCTGCTCATAGCATGAGCAGAAGATGGGGGAGTAGTACCTGTGCTATGCCCATTACTACTACGCCACCGCACAACCGTTCATCACAGGGGCTTCAGCATGCCTCCTCCTCTCCCCTCCTCCCAGCTTCCACTTTCTAACTCTCCCGCTGCTGACTCCCCGCCGCCGCCGTCCCTCACACTATCCCGCCGCTGGCCGCCGCTCTCTGCTCCTGCATACCGGCTCCGGGTCCAATCTGCATGCCGGCCGCGTCAGCCCTCCCCCACCCCGCAGGGAGGCTGTGGACATCAGGAAGCACCGGGACGCCGTGCTCTCTGCGGGGTGGGGGAGGGCTGACATGGCCGGCATGCAGATCGGACCGGGAGCCGGTATGTAGGAGCAGAGAGCGGCGTCCAGCGGCGGGATAGTGTGAGGGGCGGCGACGGGATAGTATGAGGGAGTCAGTGGCGGGAGAGTTAGAAAGTGGAAGCTGGGAGGAGGGGGAGCGGAGAAGGGGGCATGCTGAAGCCCCTGTGATGAACGGCTGTGCGGCGGCGGCGTAGTAATGAGGATAGCATAGGTACTACTCTCCCATCTTCTGCTCATGCTATGAGCAGAGGATGGGAGTAGTAGTACTGTGTATATATGTCCAGCACCGAGCAGAGAGGGAGGGGGGAGGTAGATGCACTTCTCTCCCTCCCTGCTCGGTGCCCTCCAAATGTACTGGGACACTTGCTCCCCAAAGTATTCCATAAATGTATTCAATCAAAAACATACTGTCTATTACATTTACATACACGTCCATTGTAATTCCAATGGAGTGTCCAGCAGGGGCACACTATATATAGAAGTCAATGATACTCATTGACTTCTATATGTAGTGCGCCCCCTGCTGGACACTCCATTGTAATTACACCCCCGGTTCGTGACGTCACAGTATTTCAGAGAATCTGAAGTCTCCCTGATCTACTAAATTAAGGGAAATAGCCCTATATGTGCATAATTAATGTACATTAGAAATTTGTCTAACTTTCCATAAGTAATAACATATCAAACAATACTTTTGGCTGGACTTCTCCTTTAAAAAAGGGAAGAAGGCAGAGGAGTGCAGGAAAATAATAAATAACCTGCTGCAGGTCACCGGCGGCCATCAATGGGACCCAAGAGTGGCACTACGGGGCACAGGGACAGGTAAGAATAGTTTGTTCAGGCTCGGACTGGGCCACCGGATGGCCGGGGAAATCCCCGGTGGGCCCCGAGCTGGAGTGGGCCCCCTGCTCCTAGGGGGGGCCGGGGGCCGCACCTCCCTTTTTAACTGGAAGCGATCGCAACGATCGCTTCCAGTTAGATGTAAGCAGTGTTCTGATTGACAGGGCGGGAAGCCATAGGCTTCCCGCCCTGTCAAACACTCTTGTGACCACAAGCAGAGATTTGCTTGCGATCACAAGGGTATCGCAAGCTCTGTTGTGAAGTCCCGCCAGCGCCATCACTGACCTCGTGTGTGCCGCGGCGGCTAGGACTTCCGGTTGATGGAGGTCATACCGGAAGTCCCAGCCACCGCGTCGCACACTAAGCTCAGTGATGGCGCTGCCGGGACTTCGCAACGGAGCTGCAGATCTGTCAGAAGAAGAGAGAAGAGGAGGCCAGCGACCGACGGGGGAGCGTGTGGTTAGGTGAGTTGTCTTGTGTTTTTTTTCTTTTTATCAGGGGGGGCAAAATAAGGGGGCTGTATACAGGAGGAGGACAACATAAGGGGGCTATATACAGGGGGAGGACAATGTAAGGGGGGCTGTATACAGGGTAAAGACAACATAAGGGGGGCCTATATACAGGGGGAGGACAATATAAGGGGGGCTGTATACAGGGGAAGGACAACATAAGGGGAGCAATATAAAGTGGGAAGACAATATAAGAGGGGCCTATATACAGGGGGAGGACAACATAAGGGGCTATATAAAGGGGAGGACAACATAAGGGGCTATATAAAGGGGAGGACAACATAAGGGGGGCTATATACAGGGGGAGGACAACATAGGGGGCTATATACAGGGGGAGGACAACATAGGGGGGCTATATACAGGGAGAGGACAATATAAGAGGCTGTATACAGGGGGAGGACAATATAAGGGGGGTAAATACAGGGGGAGGACAACATAAGGGGCTATATACAGGGGAAGGAAAACATAAGGGGCTATATACAGGGCAAGGACAACATAAGGGGGCTATACGGGGAAATGGACAACATAAGGGGCTATATGGGGGGTAAGGATGGACAACATAAGGGGGCTATCTATATGGGGGGATGGATAACACAGGCCAGTTATAAGGGGGACAGCACAGGGAGCCATCTATAAGGGACACTGGATGGGGGCAATTTATAAGGAGGACAACACTGAGGAGGCATCTATAAAGGGCACTACACAGAGGGGGACAACAATGGGGGGCATCTATAAGGGTAACTATACTGGGTGCGGTGTGTAAGCAATAGGGCATGCACATAGGGGGGCATCTACTTTAGTGGACTACACAGAGGGGTCATCTATAAGGGGACTACACAGAGGGGGCCATATACTATAGGGCAGGAATAGGGAACCTTGGCTCTCCAGCTGTTGCACAACTACAGCTTTAGCTTTGCCGTTTTGCAACAGCTGGAGAGCCGAGGTTCCCTACCCCTGATATAGGGAATGCACAGAGGTTGTCATCTACTGTAAGCGGATTACACAGAGGGGGATCTCTACTATAGTAGAGGCACACAGGGCCATCTATATGGAGGACTGAACAAGGGGCCATCTACAAGGTGTCTACACACTATATATATATATATATATATATATATACACACACACACGCTACAAATAGTCAGGGCTAACCACTGAGAGAAGGTGTAAAGGGGCCAATACAGATGTGCAGTGTGTAGAGAGATGGAGGCCCAGGGCAGATGGAGAAGAAGATGAAAAGGGAAGATCTCTGATCAGAGAAGACGTCCCCTGTGAGTCGCTAAATCTATGTGCACTGTAATGTATATGGTGTAGAGCTGGGGCTACCTCTATATGACTGTATGAGGGGATATTGATCTTTGTTCAGAGGATTTTATTCAGTACCGGCGGTGGTGTTAGTCAGTATGTGGCGGTGTTAGTCAGTATGTGGTGGTGTTAGTCAGTATGTGGTGGTATTATTTGTTACTTGTAATCTGGTGCGGTGTTCATTGGTCCTAGTATACCAGATTTGGTCAGTAACAATATGGTAGTAATGGTTGTGGTCACCGGCCAATAATTGGTAACAAGTGCTCCTAGGAAGTCTATTCAGCCGATGATCGGCCTATGTAAAAGTGCCAGAGATCTGCTGACATGAAAGCAAATGCCCCATAGTCGGCTGATTTGATCTTTTGTGCGGCTAAGGGCCCTTTTACACAGAAAGATTATCTGACAGATTATCAGCCAAAGATTTGAAGCCAAGGCCAGGATTGGATTTGAAAAGAGGAGAAATCTCAGGCTTTCCTGTATGACCTGATCTCTGTTTATAGTCTGTTCCTGGTTTTGGCTTCAAATCTTTGGCAGATAATCTGTCAGATAATCTTTCTGTGTAAAAGGGCCCTTAGATAATTGCTGTCGGCTGCACATCACCTGCCCTGCTGATTAGCAATCATTTGCAGCCCTATGCTGCCCCATATCATGCAGTGTTATGTACCCTTATTAATGTTACCATAGATAAGTATGGTGGCAGAAGGGTGGGCCCCAAGAATGATTTCCCCTGGTGGGCCCAAGGCACTCCAGTCCGACACTGAGTTTGTTTAATATATTTTTGACCCAACTCCCCGGATTAATGACTTTTTAAAATTTGGTGGGACTTCTCCTTCTACTTCCCAGTCATACAATTTTGTAAGCTCAATATTTGTGTACTGCTCTGGACAGTTCCTGACATTGACAGAGGTGGCAGCAGAGAGCACTGTGTCAGACTGGAGAGAATACACCACTTCCTGCAGGATATACAGCAGCTGAAGTACCGGTAAGATGTTAGATTTTTAAATAGAAGTAATTTATACATTTCTATACCTTTCGGACACCAATTGATTTGAAAAAAACTTTTTTTACACAGTACCCCTTTAACAATTTTAAAAAAAATAAAAATAAAAATAAAAATAATATATATATATATATATATTTATTATTATTATTACTTGGAAGTGTATCATAAGTTTGTGATAGTTCAGCATAATACACTTACTGTACCTCTTCGATTCTGGTCCTGCTGTCAGCACCAAGAGATTAAATTTTAGCTCATGATAGTTAATTATGAAGGCGTAAAATACCACAAACATTCATGAATCCTCTAGACTCACAAAGAACACTGTTACATAAAGCTTCTTCAACTATTACACACACAGTGAAATCAGCCATCTTTGAACCCTAAAAACTCAGCCATTCAGCCACGTCACGTCTCAAGTCCCATCTTAAAGCGTAACTGTCATATTTTTTTATTGCAGAAATCAGTAGTATAAGCGATTTTAAGAAACTCTGTAATAGGTTTTATCAGCCAAAAAAGCCTCCTTCTGTACTCAAAAAGCAAGGGCTGAGGGCTGAAGGAGATGAGGGAGCAGGAAGAGGTGACATGAAGGTCAGCTGTCTGTAGACTCTCTGGGTACCTAAACCGCTGGATTCAGGTGTCAGAAAGGTCAGTGCTTATCTATGAACTTACTGAGAGAAGATTGCAGGGTGTTGTGCTGTGCAGGACTGCTCCGTGCTCAGTCACTCCTAACAGCCCCTCCCCTCTCCATAGCCACATAATGGAGACAGAAATCCTGCTTCATTTGATGTGAGGGGGGATGCTGGGAGATTGCTTTTTCACTACAGAAGGAAACTCTTTTAGTACATAAAACCTATTACAGAGTTTCTTAAAATCGCTTGTACTGTTGATATTTAATGTTTTCAGAAAAATGACCCTGAAATGACAGTTACGCTTTAAGACCAGGAACCGGACAGACACTGGGGGACCAGAGCATAGCAAAACAAGTGGCAGCACTGGAGCCAGGAAGGTTAGTGGATGTTATTATTTTCACCCACTCCCTCCCAGGGCATTGCCGAAAAAGGGGTCTGGGACGGAATGCCCCTTTATCAAAGGCATAAAAACTTTATTAACAGTTTTGTTTTTTAACAACAGTTTTTGATAAGTTTGAACTCTTTCTTTTCCTTCTTTTACATTACTTCAAGCTTTAGCCTACCAAAAGTGCTAGAAATAATTCTCTATTTGGGGCAATGCAAAGTTTTTAGACATTAGGCTGATTATACAATGTCCTCCTGCTCAGACCCTCTGTGATCAGCTGCAATCTGTGGGAAAACCTGGCATAAAATGTTCAATTTCTTTGCAGCGCCCCCCACAGGGGAAACAAAGCATGACACAGTGCCTATTCAAATTAATGCTATACCTGTTTGATACAGAACAGGTCCTCTAGAACAAGAGACTGGGCCACATGTATCATCCGGCGGACGGATGATTTTTGGCGGAAAGTGCCGATTTGCGTATTATTTTATACGCAAATGGCCGATTTGCGAATAAAATAATCGCAAATCTGCACTTTCCGCCGAGTACGCCAGGGGGCGGAAAGGGGGCGGAAAGTAGGCGGGAAGTGGGCGGAACGGAGGGCGCGGACTCAGAGTCCGCGCGATTTATCATCCGTTCCGCCCAAATGTACGCCGAAAACCTACTCCAGTCCTCAGCTGGCGTAGGTTTTCGGCGGTGCGCACCGGCGCGCACAGGATTTATGTAGAGGCAGGCCGCCTCTACATAAATCCCCGTACCGCCGGAGCTGCGGGGGCATTTTTAAGTCCGGCGTAAAAAACGCCGGACTTAATAAATGCCTCCCGTCTTTTTAAGTATTCTAGCTAAGAGATGATGATCCTGAATAGAGGACCCCCCGCCCCTTCATAAAAGATATCTATGAAAATATATTTTCCAAACCAGTGAACCCTTTTAAAGAGCTTGACCTAGATGTAGGAAATAAAAATTGATATTTACAAAACTGATCATAAAAAAACTCAATTTCTTAGTCTAAAAATAAACAAGATTCCCATAAAATAAAAAAAATAAATAAATGAAATATATATATATATATATATATATATATATATATATATATATATATATAGTGGAAAAGATAAAAATGCTATAAAATGCCAAAAATATCAAATGTTTCATTTTTATGTGTAGAACTAATAAAGGTGAATAGTATTTTCATATTCCGCAGTATTGTATTCTGGGAATCTAACTCATACCAGAGATGATTAAATTGTGCGGGTATCAGATGTCTTTCAGCATACATTGAAACACTTCCAGACAAGACTTGAATTACTCTCTTGGTTCGACCCTAGAAGAAATATTGATACAACTTCTTTTTACTATATGAAGTAATGTAATTTTAAGAGAGGTCATCCCACAGAGAGATATATTAGGATTCGGCATCCTTGCTGTGACATCCATTGACTTTTCTTATTTTTTTTTCTTTTATGGTGGAATGTAAAATTGTTCAAAATGTTTAAATGTATCCATCTATCTATCTATCCATTCTTATTTATTGGAAAATAAATTGACCAAAGAAACCTTCATTATCCACTTAGATATTGCTATTTTATGTTTTTTTTTACTATTGGTTTATCTAAAGTCATAAATGGGGTTTCCTAGACTTTAAAAATGAATAGGCTTTCAATATCAGATCTGTGGGAGTCCGGCTTCTGGCAATTCCACAGATTAAATGATTGAAGGGGGTTGTGGTACAGTACATATACTCAATCGCGACACAACAGGATTGCGGCACTACACAGACACACATGTACTCAGATCCAGACATCAGCACAGTACCTGTGGCCGTGAACCCAGCAAATGACTGGCACTGTTCACCAACAGTGGTAATAGTCAATCAAACAGTTCACTTGAAGAAAGGTGGCACCCCCCGGACTTCTTAATAACAAAAGATTAACTTAATTTCATGAAACGTGGGGTCATGGACGCCGACAAGAATGGTTAAAGCCGTTTCACGCACATGTGTAGCGCGCTTCCTCAAGGGCCATAGGAAGCGCGTTGTGCATGTGCGTGAAACAGCTGTAGCTATACTTGTCAGTGTCCATGACCCCACGTTTCATGAAATAAAGTTAATCTTTTCTAAGTAAGAAGTCCAGTGAGTGCCACCTTTCTTCGAATCAACAGTACATATACTGCATGCCACTAAATTAGTATTTGCTTCATGTAGAATCAGGTCTGTTTAAAAGTATTCAGTGCTGTGTTTGATACAACATACAGCTGAGGCCCAAATAACTGAACTGGACTAAGCTGTGGTGAGCGGCAAAACCAGACACAGCCACAACACAATGTATGGCATTTTACCTGGTAAACAATGAAGAATAATAGCTAATTGGTGGAGGTGCCAGAAGTTGGACACCCACTAGTCTAGAATTGATGTCCAATCATAAAGATGGGTCAATTATCCAGGTCAATTGTACATGGGTCAATTATCCAGCTTTCCTAGGAATGCTTATGCCCCATAACTGGCCCATGTAAAAGGGCCAGTGATGAAACAATAATCGAGAAATTGCTTATTGGTTGGCTGATTGGATCGTTTTGTACACCTATTTAAATTAACGTGATGTATAGCCAACAGTGATTAATTTAATTGGCCAGACAAATGATCAAGCTTGGCCACATCTAGCACCACTTGATCAAGCATTGTGTAGACTCAGAAAATGATCACCGATCACCGAAATCCCCGAGAGGGCCCTAAAATAGGCTATTATTATAGATGTCCTGAAAAGCCTAGTTTGCTCCTCTGTAAGAGCCTCATTTTTTAAATGTCTACAGAGCATGTTTTATCTTGTGTACACCGGGGGAATATATACAGTAAGTGCTTGCTCCTTCTTCTTTTTTTTTTTTTTGTCTGTACGTAAGCCCCATGCAGCGTGCAATGTGCAGTGTGAACAGAGGCATAGAGGTGCTGCCATTTTTTCCTTTTTACCACCAATGCCTTGGTCAGACTGAGAATGCAGTCAAATGGCTGTAGGGTAGCCTCCCAAAAAATGGTTTTTCAGTGTCTGTAGTTGACCCTCCAAAAAAATTAATTTGAGAGAGGGCCTGTAGGTGGCCCTCCATAAACATTGTTTAAAGAGAATCTGTTGGCCCTCTGAAAAATTGCCTCAGAGTTTGTGTAAGAAGAGAAGGAGGAGGAGAGGAGAGGATACATGAAGAAACTTCATGTTGAGCTGCTTTCCCCCAGTGGAGAGTTGAATTCCGTTGAAATCCAGGCTTTATTCATTTTAATAAGCGTCAGATTGTTAGCGCTGTTGACAGATGGGTACGCTTATCAGTGATGATGCCACCAGCTGCACTGAAGACCCGCTCTGACAACACGCTAGCGGCAGGGCAGGCCAGCACCTCCAAGGCGTACAGAGCCAGTTCGGGCCACGTGTCCAGCTTTGCAACCCAGTGGTTGTATGGAGCAGAGTGATCACGCAGGATGTGGGTATGGTCAGCTAGGTACTCCCTCACCATCTTGCTGAACAGCTCCCCCCTACTCTGTCTAGACTGGGGACGGGTGACATAGTCTTGCTGGGGTGCCATGAAACTGGCAAAGGCCTTGGAGAGTGTTCCCCTGCCAGTGTTTGACAAGCTGCCTGCTCCCCTCCTTTCCCCCGCTAGTTGTCCCACAGAACTGAGAAGCCAAGACCGAGGTAGGCCCCGGTGTGGGCAGCACATGAACGGACGCAGGTTCAGACTCCCAGGTCCCAGCCTGCACCAAGTTAACCCAATGTGACGTCAGGGAGATTTAGTGTCAATGCCCGCCAGCACTTGTCTATGTGTCCGTGGTTAGGTGGACCTTCTCAGTAACCACGTTGGTCAGGGCACGGATGATGTTCTCTGACACGTGCTGGTGTAGGGCTGGGAAGGCCCGTTGGGAAAAATTGTGGCAGCTGGGGATCAAGTACCGAGGGACAGCTACTGCCATCATGTTGCGGTAGGTGAATGGCCTTGGTTCCACTGAGTCGGGTGTTTAGCACTCATATACGTGCGCATGCTGGTGGTGGTTCCCCTGCTGATTCTGGTGTGGCACAGGTTGCACACCACATTCCCTTGATTATCCTCACTTTCTTTAAAGAACCTCCAGACTTGGGAACATCTAGGCCCCCGGCATGGGAGCTTCACTCTGTGAAACAGTTGCTGATTTACTTGCTCTGGCCCTGCTTCTCCCTCTGGCCACCCCACTGCCACTTCCAACCTGTTCTGGTGCTGCATTTGCCTCTCCCTCAGAAGCACTGTCTTGACTAGGCTTACCAACCCAGCTCGGGTCAGTCACCTCATCATATACCAGATCTTGCTCCAATTCCTCACACTGCTTCCCCCTCAGACTTACTGCCATGACAACAACGTCACTGTCTGTCACCCGTGTCTCATCATCATCATTCGAAACCTCTTGACACACTACTTGCAAATCCTCACTCTCATCACCCTCAGACTGCAAAAGTTCAATATTTTGGGCATCGGGACAGAGCAACTGCTCAGGTTGCTGCTGAGCAGTAGTTTAGGACTCTGCGATGGGTCCAGAAAAGAGTTCCTGGGAGTATGTCGGATCTGAATCCCTAATTTCCATGGAGGGGCCAACAAGTACCAAGCTCGGACGAGCATGTTTGCTCATCTCTAAAAGATAAAAAATAGAAAGATAGATATGAGACAGACAGAGCGATAGAAAACTAGCAAGAAAGAAAGAAAGAAAGAAAGAACAAGTAGCCAGTGCTATTTTATTTTGATATTTTCTTGTTTCATTTCTATATATTTTTCTTAAAAATGATAGTATAAAATAATTTTCGGTGACCACAGATCAGTGTCCCTGAGGTGTTACTTTCTGTTACAGAGAAATCTGTGTTGGTTCCTTAAGCAGACTAGACCCTAGAAGCTGAGGCAGTCAGTCTTGTTTTTCTCCTTCTGCAGGGTGGCTTCCGTATTCAGGCGCTGTTTCATTTCAAAATTTGGACCTAAATCGTGGCGTTATTGCATTTCCATCACTCGGAATATGCTTAATTTCCTGTGCATCCTCACTAAACCAGAGACTAGGGGGAACTCAGAAATCCAGCTTGGACTATGTTCTCACATACCAAGACAGGAAAAGAAGCAATTGAAGTCATACAGCAGATGTAAGCCATTAAGATTTTTTTTTTTTTATGTTTTGTATAAGATGAGCCCTTTTTAATGTGCACCCGGCTGTGGTTTTAATGCCTGCATCACTTTCTGAATGACAGTCTTTTACTTGAACACCTCTGGTTTTAGTTTTTAGCACCAAACCGAGAGCAAGAATAAACAGAAGTGACTTTTATTTAAACTTTTAAAAAAAAAAGTAGTAAAAAGAAATAATCTCAAAACAGTTCAAATTTACATTTTTGATTTTTATATATATATATTTTTTTTTTAACTAATGGTCTGATAACATCTTAAGGCAGGGTATATTAAATAATTTTTTTTTCCTAGCGGGGGAGTAAGCCTTCTGTATGACAGTTCTGTAAATTCTGATTTATTACTCAGCGAAGACAGCGGGAGAGCAGAAATAATACTATGTAGAAGATAAAAAAAAATATATATTCTCAGAACATTATAATAAATGTAATTCAACACATTTAGGTATCTTATAATTTCTCAATAATATTTAATAGATTGGCTGTGAATTTTTCCAGTGAATTTAAAAAAAAATCTTAATATTTAAAAAAAAATAAAATAAACAAATATTCAAAATGAATTAATTATATATATAAAACCAAAATCAGAAAATTATTATAAAATCATGTTTATAATATATTAAACACATCATCTCCCGAAGTTTTGGAACATCAACCAAAACTCTTTTTTTTTTTCTTGAAAGCTTTTATATAGAGATCACTTCTATAAAAGCTGAATAACTTTAAAATACATTGCATTACTTATGTTGCACTGCTCCTAAGGTATAATTGTGTTGTATTCCAGAGCTGCAGTCACAGTTTTTATGGTCTTATTGGAAGCAGTCGAAACCTTGCTGACAGACACATCCCTCCCTAGCAGCTTAGCTATTACACGAATACTCTCTGCTACACAGCAGATTTTGTTTTCTGTATGTTGCTGTACAATACTTTGCGTATAGGCAACACTACTCAAATTGCAATATCAGGAATATTTAGACTTTTAGATGTTCACGTACCATTTTTGGAGTTGTGATTTTAAGGCTAAAAAAGTAGCAAAAAGAGGACCAGAAAAGTAATGTTTCTCCTTAAGGAGTCACACCGTTATGTGGAGACTTACAGGTTATTCATGCTCCACTGGGATGTCTGGGAATGAGGATACGCAAAGCAGCTCTCTGATGCCACCAAAATTTATAGCCAAAATTTATATTCTGGATTGAGACTAATTTTAGGCTGCTAGTGGTCAAAAAATATCCCAGAATGCATGCCAAAATTGAAAAAAAAACTTGAGAATTTTATGTTGTAAATATCATCAGTATAAAAAGAATTTGTGTACGGAAACAACTATTTTCTACTGAGATTATTAGAACTCAATAGTAGAAAAAAAAATACAGCTGTGAAACAGATGTTTTATGACCCTATTATTGTTGAAAAAAATGCCAAAATACTGTGTGCGAACAAGGCCTCACACATCAGTGAATATCTCCCTCATATCAGTCTTTTGCTATTTCCTATTGTCCAATAACATAACATATTTTTCTTCCATCTGGACTGATAAAACAGATTGGGATTGTTAAGGAACTATAACCCCCAAAACTCCACCCTGTTTGTATTTTTTTATTAATGCAGACTGACTAAACATTCTGAGGGAGTATTGTGCTGCTGATGGACTAAGGGGAAACAAATTTACCTTCTAAATTGTAAATTTCCCTTGCTTCCTATCAGCAGCACAATGAAGTTGGATATAGCAAGAGGTACACCCTAAGGAGGTATATATTGCACACATATTAAAGGAGCAGTCTGGCCCAAAGCTATTTTAAAGTATGTTATTGTCTAAAAAAAAGTTCTACAAATTTCCAATTGACACTTATTACGGGAAATGCACATATATTGCTTCTTTCACTGCACTAACTACTGCTTGAAATCTTCAATTTCTTGCAAAAATGGTGACGTCACGATCCACTGTGTAAGCCCCAGAAGTGCGGGCTGGGCTGTGCGGCGGCTGCTGCTAGGGCTATGGATGGCAGAACTGTGCCCACTGGCACACTTCCATAACCCTTGCAGCAGCCACCACACAGCCTAACCCACACCTCTGAGACTTATACAGTGGGTTGTGACGTCACCATTTTGGCAAGAGATTGAAGACTTCATGCAGTAGTAAATGCAGGGAAAGAAGCAATATATGTGCATTTCCCGTAAAAAAAAATGTCTATTGGTCATTTGTATGACTTTTGTTGGGCAATAACATACTTTAAAATAGCTTTTGGCCGGACTTTATGTTTAAAGTGGATCATCCAAAGTAAGTCTCCTCCTCCATAATAAAAGTATTTGGTGAAGTCCAAGAAGCAGCGCCACAAATCTCTTCTATGGAGACAAAGGAACTTTAAGCAGTAGAAGCAGACATGCATCTGTTAGAGTGGGGTCTCATTAATAATGGAGGTTCTAAACCTGTAGCAGAAAGTGTAAAGGAGATGATTTCTGGTATCTACTGAGTTATAGAAGCATCAGACCCTCTATTTGTTCCAGAAAAAATGTCCTTTTTTTTCTGGAACCATAAACACATCATAATAGCCTGCTGGCAACCTGCCCTACTAAAAAAAAAAACACGAGAAGCTGAGTTTTGGAAGTTAATTTATAGTATTATATTATTATACTAATACTAGAGATGAGAGAGTGGTGAAATATTCGACTTTCGAGAATTCAAATCGAATAGGCACCGATATTCGACTATTCGAACGAATATTCGATCCCATTATAGTCTTTGGGGAAAAAATTTGCGGCACTTGGAAATCAAAATTCGACCACTTGCAGGTCACCAAGTCCCTCATAAAACCTCCCTAAACGATGCCAACACCTCCGGAATGACACTGGGATATTAGGGGGAGCATGCCTGGGTGCACCCAACACCCCAAAATCGCAGTATAATGCCACTGTCTGCAGTTGAGAAGGAAAAATATTTGCAAACGCTTTACGGACATTTATGGCAATGTTCAAACATTTCGTTCGTATTTCTTGCGCAGTATTATATACATGATTCAAATGTGCGTCCGCAGAGCGTCATGTTATTCGCGCATATCACGCGTAATGCTGTACGAACGTTACTGGAACAGTATGTATGCCTTTTTCTGGGCTACTGGAACAATATGTATCATGGGCCTTTTACTGGGCTACTGGAACAGTATATATCAGGTGCCCTTAGTGGGCTACTGGAACAATATGTATAACGTGCCCTTAGTGGGCTGAACCAGGGACACTATAAGTCTCTTGTACACACAGGGTACTGGAATGAATACACCTGCTGATGCTGTTATATCATCTATTTCTTAGCCCTGAGAAGAGCTTTAGATTCAGAGATGACTTTTTCGCTGGATCTTAGCCCTGAAAAGGACTTTTGGGTTCTGTAGTAAGCCTGCCTAACCAAAACACTACTAAAACCTATCTCTCCCTGCTGCAAGATCTTTCCCTGACTAGGTTGAAAGCTCATCTGCGGTCGAATGGTGGGAGCCAAGTATTTAAGATTCGAGGTCATGTGGTTCAGCTATCCAATGAGGGTAGACGCTGTTTTCGCGCTGCGTGCGTACTCCCAGGGTCCCTCACGGCCTCCCTGCTTGGTCATTGGATTAAAAAAAGTGCCAACTGCGATAGGAGGGCTTTTGAATGTTTCCCGCGTATTCGCCTCACTACTCGATTGAATTTGAATCTTTCGAATACCGCAATATTCGATCGGAAACCTACTCGATCGAATCGTATTCGCTCATCTCTAACTAGTACTATTAGTACTATTCCTATAGTTCTATTTTTTTTAAAAATATCTGTCCTATCAATCTGAATATAGTGGGAATCAAAATCCCCACTATATTGTGCTGCTGACAAGACGCAAGGGAAAAAAAGTTTTCTAGAACATCCAATACGCAGGAATTCTCAGTGTTACAGATCCTCACCAACCAAATTATGGTAGAATATTAATTGCACACCTGTGTGCAATTAATATTCCACAATAGTGTTCTGACGTTCTAATTGCACCCAACAGAATGCGCAGATATATTACTAATAGGGATGGTCCGAACCGAGTTCGGTTCGGGTTTGTACGAACCCGAAATCTTAGTAATGATTCCCGCTGTCTGCTCGCTCCGTGGAGAGGGTGGATACAGCGGGAGGACCGCCTGGAAAACTGGGATACAGCCATAGCCATAGGCTGTATCCCAGTTTTCCAGGCGGTCCTCCCGCTGTATCTGCCCGCTCCACGGAGTGGGCAGACAGCAGGAATCCGATGCCGAGCGTTCAGGTTCGTTCGAACCCGAACCTCGGCAGTTTCGGACCATCCCTAATTACGAACAACCAAATTATGGACATTAAAGCCTCACAATGTCACAATGTTTGCTTTTAGGAACATGAAATAATAGTGTGGATAATGTTTTACAGCAATTCCTTTGGATGATACAAAGCCCCCATACCTGTGCCAATTCCCCAGGGTCATCCACATTGCCCCTACAGCATACAAGAGTGCCGAAGGAAACCTACAAAGGAATATCTTTTTGGACGTGAAACTATTTGTTGTAGAGTGCCTCTTCTTGAACCTTAGCATCACGTCCAGGGTAACCAAGATTGTTTTTCTGAATCTAGGAAGCTTGGGAGGCATGCTCGAACCTGTGCAGCGCCTCACCAGAGACCTGCCTCGCGGTTTGTCAAGCACTACTTTAGACTGTGCTGGTTATACTGTCTTACAGGGATTCACTTTTATGGGATTGGGGGGAGGAATATATAAATCAGAGCAATTCAATATTCCAAGAGATTTCCAACATGCTCGGAAAATACACATGAAAGATTATTTGAACTTTAAAGTATGTAAAATATGAAGACATAAAAGTAAGTCCCATTCTAATTAATTTCTCCCCAGCCGCTCTGTCTGCCGAGTGAAATCTCAAGAACTTAAATGAAGAATTGCGTATGAAAGTATGTGCATGCAAAGTATGTCTTTGGTATTTTCAAATACGGTAATACAGAAAAAAAGAATCAATCACCGTATAACCTTTGATCAGTCTTGGTCTGAAGCATGAAGGGCCCACCAGGAAGCCTAGGAACAGGGGCCACGGCCCAGTCACTATATTAAATACTATGTGGCAAACACAATTTACAGCGTTGCCTCTGAAATGCATAGAGGCAAATGGAATAATCATTCGTAAAGTATATCTGGACCTGATTTTTAAAGCTCTATTTAGAGTTGCATTTAGGATATCAGCTTGCAGCACTAGCTCATGTATTTTATTTGACTTTTTTTTTTTTTTTTATTAAACATGTCTGTAATGCATTTGTTTTGTCTTTCAGTGTTAAAACTATATTTTATTATTTTTAAAGGGGTTATCCAGCTAAAATCTTTTTTTTTTTTTTTTTTTTTTTTCAAATCGGCTGGTTTCAGGAATTTTTTAGATTTGTAATTTACTTTGATTTAAAAATCTCAAGTCTTCCAGTACTTATTAGCTGCTGTGTGTCCTGCAGGAAATGTTGTTTTCTTTTCAGCCTGACACAGTGCTCTCTGCAGCCACCTTTGTCCATGTCAGGAAGTGTCCAGAGGAGTAGGAAATCCCCACAGAAAACCTCTCCAGCAGAGAGCGCTGTCAGACTGAAAAGAAAACACCTCTTCTTGCAGGACATACAGCAGCTGATAAGTACGGGAAGACTTGATTTTTTTTTTTTTTTAAACAGAAGTAAATTACAAATCAATATAACTCTATAAAACCAGTTGATTTGAAAGAAAAATATTTTTTCTGGATAACCCCTTTAAAAACATTCCTGTTTTGGTCATACTGGAAACACCATATCTACATATCTACATACCATACCCTCTACATAAGTGCCTATGTGCTCTATCCCCATTTTCCCGCTGCTCCCTTGCAGCTCCCGTTCTACTATGTCTACTTTCTGCTCAACCAATCGTTGGCCTAGATGGGACAACGCTGCAACCAGTGATTTGCTAAGTTACCAGAAGCTTAATTCAAAAGTAGGAAGAAAAGAGAAGATTAGGAATTAGATTCAATTTTAGTAAGAGGCCTGGTAAAATATAATTTTTTTTGCCTGGCCTGACGCTTTTAATTCAGTCTTAAGTCGTTTAATACCCCCGACTAAAAATGCATGCAGACAGATCTATTTGTGGGTATAATGAGACTATCCTTTTTATTTTTTATTTAAGCATCTAATGGTACTAGACCTTAGGGCAGTGATCCTACATAAAAGTACATATTCCAAAGTGCCTTGGGGTCCTATTCCATGGGCCGATAGGGGCCCGATCAATAATATAAACGAGTGCCGAGATGGCAAGATAATAATTTAGCGAGGGCTTTAGGAACATCGTTACCGATGTCCTTGCAGTCCTTGTCACCATACTTTGCCTAAGGTCTTCTCCTGCGCTCCTTCTTCCTCCCGTTCCTGCGCGCAGCAGCAGCTTCGGTGCGGCCTGTCTGAGCTGACAGACCACTCAGCCAATCACTGGCCGGGCGATCCTGGCCAGTGATTGGCTGAGCAGTCTGTCAGCTAAGAAAGGCTGCACCAAAGCTGCTGCTGTGCGCGGGACCGGAAGGAAGAAGGAGTGCAGGAGAAGACCTGCAACATGCTTAGGTAAGCATGGTGCTTGTGGAATCGTCGGTCACCGACCGACCACTGTTCCACGCAGCAATGCCCGATGATTTTAGGTTTGAACCTAAATAAACGATCAGCCGATGACACGATCATCGGCTGATCATTTTCTGTATTCCACAGAGCGATAATTGGCCAAATCGGGCCAATTCGGCCGATTATCGCTCAGTGAAATAGGCCCCTTAGATTGAATAGAGCATTGGCCAAGCATGTGCACTGCAAGTCTATTTATTTGAGGGACAAGGGACCTCAGTTTGTGTGATCAATGGTGGTCTCATGAGTCAAAGCCTACCAATCAGATTAAATCACATAAATATCCTTTATAAGAGATAACTATTAATCCTGGAATAACCCTTTAATGTTGGGTATCACTGGTTACCAGATAAGGAAGAGGCTAGGTTTCCTCTGTCTATGTTTCTGTTCACATCTATTGCACATGACATATCTAAACATTATACCCAATGGTCCCTATTGACTTGGGTCTGTTGGGGTTTCATCATTGTTCATTTTATAGCCAAGAATAATATTCAATGTTGTGAGATTTCTAGTTGTCTAAAGTCACAGAAATCTTAATGATACCCATGACGAAAATGGCGAAAAGCAAATGTGAACAGTCCCTTTCTTGTGAAATTCGAAGCTAGTCAAATTGAAGTTGGATTTACTGTAGAGCCTGGAGGGATGTCGTCTATGATGATTAACTCATATTCAACAAAGTAACTATTGGAGAGAAAAGGATCCTTTTACTGGCTATATCCTCCCCTTTTAGAAAGTCTCTGGTGGTAGGCTCCAAGTACTTAACCTAAAAATGCTCTTTTTACCTCGATTAAGATTCTCCTTCTACAGTACGGAACTTCCCCAACAGAAATGCCATTGTTATGATTGTATAGACAGATTGTGCTTTGCTCCATCAATATCAGTCTCTTAGCATTTCACTCAATCTTTCAATAAATCGAGTCTTGATATTATGTAACATTACCACTAAATAAACTCTAATGTGTTATTATGTCATCTCCAAGGACCGTCCACACCAGGGTTTTGTTTCCGCACATTACGGCTTGGAATGCACACGTACAACTTGAGAAAACATACAGACTAAACCGGGGTGTAAAAACAATGGTATTGTGAGTAAAAGGAACCATATGAAGTTCTGCTGAGCACTCAAATCGAGGAGAAAAAGGAAAGATCTGTAGGGATTTAACCAGTTCGGGAGAAAATAGTGGAAATAAAACACTAGTAAAAGGCAGTATATAAAGTAGAGTTATATTCCAACTTGGTTTAGTGATGCAAACCAACGTACAGAGATGTTGCAACAAAACCTACCTTTATTGATGTCAACAGGTAAATCCACACACCCCAGTGATGTGTGTTCATCAAACTCCCTGTTGGAACGCGTTGCACTACTTTGACTTGGCGTGGTGTATATTTTATTGGTGACCGTCAATAAAGGAAGGTTTTGCTGCAGCATCTCTATATATTGCCCAACCCGATGAGTTCCTGGGTGTTGTTTCCACCTCCATGAACCTTTAGGCTATGTTCACACTTTGTATGACATCGGTCGTCCCGAGACCCAGCCGGTTAACAGAACGGCCGGTGTCAGAAAAGATCATCCCGGCCGGTACTGCAGTACCGGCCGGATGATCCTTACTGCCGCTCAAGTCGGATGCGGGAGCATCCATGTGCACTAGAGATGAGTGGACCATCGGACTTTTGGTCCGACGGCATCGGCGCTCTCTCGTCATGCCTGTGATCCCGGCCGCATAGTTGCCATCCCGCGAATATGCGGCCAGGATATTCCAGCGATGTCAACATCGATTCCCTGGAATATCCTGACCACATATTCCCAGGAGCGCAACTATGCGGCCGGGATCACAGGCATGACGAGAGAGCGAACTGCTTTCGGACCAAAAGTCCGAACGGTTCGCTCATCTCTAATGTGCACCCTCATCCGAAGTCCCGCTGCTCACAATGGAGCATGCAGCCGGAGCCGCACGCTCCATTGTGTGAACTGACAGGGTTTTCTGCGGCCACTATTCAGTGAATAGCGACCACAGAAAACATATTAAGATATTAAACTTATTGACCATGCCCTTTTACAGCTTTCTTACAAAGTCTATGGGGGAGATTTATCAAACATGGTGTAAAGTGAAACTGGCTCAGTTGCCCCTAGCAACCAATCAGATTCCTCCTTTCATTTTCCAAAGAGTCTATGAGGAATGAAAGGTGGAATCTGATTGGTTGCTAGGGGCAACTGAGCCAGTTTCACTTTACACCATGTTTGATAAATCTCCCCCTATATTTCTACTTTTTGTGCTGACAGAGATGCCCACGTCAGCTGTCATATTTTTCTACTGTAAAGTGGAGAAGGACTAGAAGTAACCACAGCTTTGGTACATAGCAGAAGGCCACACAGGCTCACAGATAGGACTGCCAAGTGCGGAAGCACAGAACATGGAAAATCATCCAAGTTTGGTTTAACTCCTCACTTTTAAGTTTTAAAATGTCCCCAAAAATAGAATTTATGTTAATACAGCTGTATTTTATGCCCAAAATTGTTAAAGTGGTTTTCCTAACAAGACAATCTCTCTTTGTACCCTATTATGCCATAGGGGGTCAATGACTTGGGACCCCTTTCTGTGTGGCGATTCCCATTCATTTGAAGGGTCATAATTAGCGTTGAGTGGATCTCTCAAAATATTTGGGTTCGTCAACATTATCTGAAACTGAAAGCTCTGCATTTGATTCCCCATGGCTGCAGAAGTTGGATGCAGCCCTAGGGCTTCCAGGAAAGTATGGATATAACCTATGGCCAATGGCTGTATCCATGTTTTCCAGGACTCCCCAGGAAAGAGAACTTTGCCGAACCCAAAGAGTTTGACAGGTCCGCTCAACACTAGTGCTAACCTCTCAAAGAGGAACTTTGAGCTAGAAACTTACCAACAACCTATGGATATAAATTTGGTGCCTCTGTAATCACGTTGATTGGCAGAAAAAAGTTAACATGTAAATTTGACAGCAGTTTTTTTTTCTATATTCTACGCTACAAATATAATTTTTTTTTTTGAGGGGGGGTTATGTATCATTAGCGCATTTTTTTCCTCCGCTAGCGCACGTTTCATGTGCTGCACAAAAACTCCGGCCCATGCACACAAAAATATCAATAGATAAATATTGCACAATTTTTGTGGGGGGTCGGGGGGCAAAAATCTTTTTTGACAAAATATTGGGGCAAAGAGAATGATACACAGCCACCTTAGGCATTAAAAACTAAAACGCTGTGCTCAAAACTTACTGCAGTAGGAAAACGTTAAAGGGGTTGTGACCATGCTGTTGCAATGTGAGGCCATGTGCACAGAATGGATGGTGTTACTGCAGTACCGGTCAGATGATCTTCACTTCTGCTGAATTCGGTTGCTGGTGCACAAATTCACCACTGCACACATCGGAGCATGCGGCGGGAAATCGGCAACAACGGCCGTGATTAATATGAAACTTACGTAGTTTGAACATAGCCTAACAGTGTATACACTTTCCCACAACTGTGGGATATCTGCACAGGCCATAGAGCATGCCTGGAAAAATGTCCCAAATAACTTCATGTGTCTCCTTCAGTCTGGTTCTAATGGTCCATGGGCCTGCTGTACAGGATTTCCCTAAATACAGTACAATTATCATAGCCATATCATAAGCTTAGGCAGTAAGGCTTGCCCCATAGTAATGTACAAAATAAATAATTCCAATGAGAAAATAGAAACCAAATTACAAAAAAAAAAAGTAAAATGTCAATGAAATGTAGGCATCGTGGAACTGTTAAGAGCAAAGTTATCTTCTAGAGAATAGGAACAAGAGGAAGATGAGACATCTACAGACATTGTGGGACACTGGACATATAATTATTCTGAGTGATAGTATTTAAAGTGACCAAAATAAGGCTAAGGGAAGGGTGAGCTCGGACCACCCAGCTGCAGGACACCAGACTGGTTCAAGGCTGGTGTGGTTCACATTCCCGGGAAACTGGAGCACTTCTGTGAATTCAGAAAAACACTTATGCCTCACAGATAATTATAAATTCTGATAATGGGTCGGCACTCCTTGAAGGCTTTTAGAGCGTCTCTCGGGCTGTATGCCACTCCTAGAGTGTGTGAGAAAGTCCCGGACCCTGGGGATATATATATATATATATATATATATGCACAAAGAAGAAACCAATATTCTCCAGCTCTCTTTAAATAATTAATTCTTTATTTTCAGGCTTGTGTAAAAGGCCGACATACAGTATTTCAGGCAACTTGGCCTTAATCATGGCTCTCAGCTGTTTAGAGCCATGATTAAGAGCAATTTGCCCGAAACATGTCGGCCTTTTAAACAAGCCTGAAAATAAAGAATTAATGATTTTAAGAGAGCTGGAGAATATTGGTTTCTTCTTTGTGCACATTTATAACCGATTGGGTTGTAAGAATTTGGGAGATCAGCACATGAAAACCATGCCCCTGCCACGTTCTCAAGATGTGCCTAAGCTCCGACTGGTCATACCACTATAACTTGGCAAAACAATTGGGTAAAAAATTAAAAGCAACAAAATCCATATGTATCAAGGTCCAAAACCCAGAAAATAGATAGGTGGATGAAAAGGTCCTAAGTCCCCCATCCGTTGGTCACACAAGGGGGAAGAAGCGTGTGGCTGAGCGAGCTCAGTGCATGCGGAAAGAGACGGTCCCATGGGCTTTCTATCGGTAACTGCTATAAGCAGAGGGATTTCATCATTGATCAAAACTCTTTTTTGAAGTGACAGTGTCCATTTAAAGCGACTGTGTACCCACAATCTGACCCCCCCCCCCCCCCCCCTGAACTGCTTGTACCATAGGATAGCTTCTTTTAGTCCAAGATCTGTCCTGGGGTCTGTTCGGCAGGTGATGCAAGTATTGTCTTAAAAAACTTTTAAACTTGCAGTCCTGTGTCAAATTGGCGTGGCCTAGAGTGTCTGTGCCCTAGGCCTGCACCGCCTCTCGGTCCCTGCTCCCCGCCCTCCTCATCATTAGGAACGCCCCAAGCAAGATTTCTCCTATTCCTCACTTGTCTGAACACTGCACATAAGCCTTAACTATCCAGCGCATGTGCAGGGTTTAGACAAGTGATGATTAGGAGAACTCCTGCTTGCGGCGTTCCTAATGATGAAGAGGATGGGGAGGAGGGATGGAGAGGTGGCGCAGGCCTAGAGCAAAGACACTCTAAGGCACGCCAATTTGACACAGGGCTGCAAGTTTAAAAGTTGTTTTTTAAGAGAATAACTTCATCACCTGCCGAATGGAACCCAGGACAGATCTTGGATTAAAAGCAGCTATCTGACAGTACAAGCTGTTTGGGGGGGCAGATTGTGAGTACAGATTCGCTTTAAAACCTAGACAAAAACAAAAAATTAACACTGACAAAATGGAGCGAAAGTCAAAGGACATTATTATTTTGATATACATATAAATGATATAAAACCTACATAATAGTAGTAAAGTGGACTGGACGGTCTGTATGTATTAGTAAAAAAAAGAGAATATTAAAAATAAGTAAATAAAAAATTGGCAAAATGGCAGCATTCAGAAATTTTATGTGCTCCATTTAGAAGGCTGCTCTGGTCCTATGTTTTAGTAGGTGCTGTATGCATAAGCCAGTCTGGGCACCATGCCAAATGGTTCATAGAGAAATGGGAAATCTGTGATTAGCAGTCTTCCTTGGCATGACTCTGTGCCAACAGTAACCTAACATGAAACAAACCTGTAGCCCTTTGGGGCATGCTAGCCACCCAATAAACATGTTTAACAACCATTTATGAAAGCAAGTCATAAAAAAATTTTACATGTATAAACCAATTCACAAGTTGTCTTTAGATTTCATTTTAAAGATGCTCATTGTAAGCTGTAAATCAAAAGGAACTAAATTGATGCCCTGAGAGAAAAAACAAAGGGAATGGTAGAAGATTTGACCAAAATTGTTTAATTTGGCATAAATAATAATTTTAAAAAAAGGATATAAAATATAAGGTAATATAATGGAATAAAATATCAATTGTAGTAAAGAAATTATTCAAGGAATAATATAAGCAATAGATTATAAATCTTTGATTTATGGATTTTTGGTTTGGAGCCATAAAATTATATGTTTTATTACTCACCTAAAGACCATACATTACAATTACAGATGTGTTACTTTAGGCTTATTGCGAAATATATGTTAAGAGACACTGAAGGTGCAATTCTATGATTAAAAAAAAACTCTTTCTGTACTCAAAAAATTGTTTCCCAACGCCACCCCACCCCCACCCCCACCCCCACTTATTATCTTTTTATTTTTAGGCAAAGTCATCTTCATTACAGAGAAGCAAAGTGAAGATGCGTTCTGCTCTGTCCATTATATCCTATATAGGGAGGAGAGGCTGAGGGGGGGGGGGAATGAGTGAGCAGGAAGAGGGGACAAACAGCTCTGCTGTTTGGAGACTGTCTGGGCACATACAACAGTTCAGAGGTCAGAAAGGTCAGTGCTTTTCTCTACCTCCCTCCCTCCAGCAGACCCTCTGCATACTAGCCACCCCAACACATGAGATTTGTATTACTATCCATAGCCTCACCTTTGTTGGAAACTGTCTACTGGGAGATTCTCTCCCCCATTATCCTTTGCCCCCCACCACCACCACCACCCCCACCCCCGGTGCCTGGATCATGGGATCTACCAATGTTCTCCTTTTTTCTTTTGTGTGTATAAGGTTAAAATGGTTTTGTTGTATAATGTTCACGTATGATTAGCGGCTGGCATAGCTGTCCCCAGACCATTGGACCAACGGTGGCTGACCTACTGCAGAGATACTTGCTAAGATTGCAGGATGATATGCTGTGCATGGCTGCCTTTTCTCCTCTCCGTGCTCCCTCATCCCCTTCGGCCCCTCCATGGTACATAATGGACATAGAAGTTTCTTAAAATTACTGAGAATTACACAGAAAAAATAACTGATTTAACTGGACACTGTATAATGCTTAATTTCATCCTGTGGTGGCACTGCAAAGAAATCAATCTCTTAATGTCAGGTTTCCCCACAGATTACTGATCGCTGAGGTTTCCAGCAGAGGAGCATGTTGTAATTAGCTTGTCCTCCGGGCACACTTTTGCCGTGTATGGACTGCCCAACATGTAAATAAATTTTAATTAATTTAATAAATTTCATGTGCACTGATCCTATTGGTGAAAATAAATATAGATGGCAGGAGGTGTGTGACTCTCTTCATTGAAGACTAAGGTAATAGCTGACTTTTTTGATTCTAGTACATTCAGGTTCTTCCAAACCCAAACTCTTGACATTTGATTACCGGTGGCTGAAGAAGTTGGATGCAGCCCTAGGGAGTCCTGGAAACATAGATACGGCCTATGGCTTTATCCATGTATTTTTTAGGCAGCATTAAGGCTGCATCCAACTTTTTCAGCCACCAGTAATCAAATGCTGAGAGTTTGGGTTCGGACAAACCAAACATACTTGAAGTTCACTTATTACTACTGCCAACTCAACTATATGTGGTTGTAAAAAAAAAAAAAAAGTTTTAGATTGATAATATATTTTTTTAGAGGTTTTAGATTGATAATAGATTGATAAAAAATATTTCCACACACCTGCCTAAAACATTTGCATAGAACTGTTATATGTCTTCATGACGTTACATAAACTGATGGTTGGAAAATTCCTCCAGGCCATCAATGTCTCATCAGCGGTGGGTCTGACATCTGGAACCCCTTCCGGTTATCTGTTCTTCGTAGCCACAACACCCGCAATACACAAACCAAGCCAGAATCTAATCCGGCAGATTGTGTAGTGGCCAGGCTGAGTTTTCCCAATGTGAGCTGATCTGCAGTGACTGAGCATGGCTACTACACAATATACAGAAATGAATTGAAGTCATCGGAATGACGGACGTTCAATGCAGACAATGTATAAAATGACTGACGTCTGCAAGGACGTCAAACTAATGATCATGGCATTTATTTTTGGATGTCTTATGCAAACAGCGGGCGTTATTTTTTAGTTGATCACACACAGTTTTTCTTTTTTTCACAGTCCTTTCACCGTCTTTGCTATTAAATTCAATGGACTTTTCAATTAAAGACACACCCAATTACCAATTAGTCCACCTAAACTAGGATGACGTACCAGCTGCTGTTATTGCACTGATGGACTGCCAAGCCGTGAGATGACGGACACGGAGAGGAAAAAACATCATGTGAATATAGCCCAACTTTCATTAAGGCACAAAATACTCTTAACCTTTTTTAACCATAAACCAAGTGGTCATGACATTCTAGAAACATTTGTCCCATTATGGCTGTTGATACTGGTCACTAATTTTACAACTTGTTTTTAACGTTCTAAAGGCCACCTTGAAAAAGCAACATTAGAACCGAGGACAAACTTGCGATAAAGTTATTTAACATATGCAGAAAGCAAAACTGACTCATAATGAACCTCAACAACTTCAAGCTTTGGGCTTGGGAAACTAGAGCCACATGCAAACTACGGAGACCAACTAACATATAACTACTCAAGTGTGTTACCTTTATTATGAAGGGCTAAAGGTTTTATTGCCCTTCCTATTCTTAATGCATGAACCAAATGTTCTCACTGGAGGCTCACTCCAAGCTTTGCCCATTTAAATAAATACAGATCTGAAATATCGGCAACACGGCCGAATTTAACTGCCAAATATAAATTGTGAGATTAGTGATTTGCTAACATCTATTTTCACCAGAGGATCATTTTACAGTGGCAGGAATCCAGTCTGCGTGTGTTCCATTAGGTCTTTAACGGCATTGGAGGGAAATAGTTTCAATATAGGAGAGCGATAATGGTGGAAAATCTAAGTAACTGTATGTAATCTATCATTAAGTCAGCTCTGCTTGGCCATGCCGGCATACCACATGGAACCCTGGATGTGGAAAGCAGCTCTCCCAGGCTATAATACGCTATAATTGTAGTCAACTTGACAAAAAAATTCCGAGGCTCTAGATGATCCAAACTCTAAATTCCAATATGTTTCAGTCATTTCACTATTACATTACAAGACAAAAACATTTTACAATAGTTTTCCAGTTACTTTTTGAAATGTGCATTGGGAGCAATATTATATACAGGAGATTGCATTGACTGTAAACAGACGAGTCCTATTATTATAACCAGCTAATATTCAGAGTAACCGCCATGTGCAACACAGACTGTAGCTAGATGGGTTGGGTGTGACTCTATCAGGTCTTGGGAGGTATCTGGTCTTCCTACAGCTGGTGGATCAATAGAGAAAATCAACGATTGAGACGATCCTAAAGATTATCGATTGAGTTCAAGTCTGGGGGTTAGGGTAGTACTTGGAAGTCTTGGTCGAGGTCTTCTAACCAGTGTTGGACATTTCTAGCCAGTTGACATATCACATGCACAGATGTTCATATAGGCTCATGTCCATATCCTCTATACACTGACCATGTAATCTGTGAACAAAATTGTGCTATGGAATGTTGGCACAGAATGTTTGCATAGACTGTTAATAGGGAATGTTCAAAATGAATGTTGCAATAGAATGTTGACATGGAATGTTGGCACAGAAGATTGACACTGGATCTTCAAACATAATGTTGGCATAGAAGGTTGGCACAGAAGGCCAGCATGTTGACAAGGAATATTGACATAGAATCTTCACATAGAATGTTGGCATAGAATGTTGATGCTGAATGTTGACATAGAATGTTGGCACAAAATGTTGTCATGAAATGTTTGTATAGAATGTTTGCACAGAATGTTGGCATAGAATGTTGCTATGGAAGGTTGACATAGAATCTTCACACAGAATGTTGTCATGGAATGTTAGCATAAATGTTGACATAGAATGTTGCCATGGAAGGTTGACATAGAATGTCAACACACAATGTTGGCATACAATCATCACATAGAATGTTACCATGGAATGTTGGCACATAATATTCCCTTAGAATGTTGACATAGAATGTTTGTACAGAATGTTTGCATAGAATGTTGACATAGAATCTTGACATAGAACCTTCATACAGAATGTTGGCGTGGAAGGTTGGCACAAACAATTAAAATAGAATGTTGGAATGTTGACATAGAATGTTGGCATGGAACCTTGATATAAAATCTTCATACAGAATGTTGGCATCGAAGGTTGGCACAGAATGTTGGCATGGAACCTTTGCAAAGAATGTTGGCACTGAATGTTCATATAGAATCTTGACATCAAATGTGTGCACAAATTGTTGGCATACCGTAGAATGTCGGGATAGAATGTTGGCATGGAATGTTTACATAGAATGTTGGCACAAAATGTTTGCATAGACTGTTGACATGGAATGTTGGCAAAGAATTTTGACAAAGAATCCTCACACAGAATGTTGGCATGTTGAGATAGTATGTTAGCACAGAATGCTGGCATACAATCTCCACACAGAATTTTGGCATGTAACCTTTACACACAATGTTGGCACTGAATTATGGCATAGAATGTTGACAGAACATATTAATGCGGAATGTTTCCGTAGAATGTTGACATAGAATGTTGTCAGGGAATGTTGGGATAGAATATTGGTATGGAATCTTCACAAAGAATATTGGCATGAAATGTTAGCAAAGAATCTTCACAAAGAATTTTGGCATGAGAAATTGACATAGAATGTTGGCATGCTGACATAGAATCTGGCCATGGAATGTTTTTGCGCGAATCGTTGATATTGAATATCGACATGGAATGCTGACATAAAATCTTCATACAGAGTGGTGGAATTAAAGGTAGTCACAGAATGTTAGCATGGAACATTCACACAGAATGTTGACATAGAGTTGGTTGGTACTGAATGTTCATATAGAATGCTGATATAGAATGTTCATAGAGAATGTTGTCATAGAATGGTAAGATGGAGTGTTAACATTGAATGTTTATACGAAATGTTGGCATAGAGTATTGGCATTGAATGTTCATATGGAATGCTGATATAGAATGTTCATACAGAATGTTGTCATAGAATGGTGACATGGAGTGTTGACATAGAATGTTGGCACAGAATGTTGACAGAATCTTCACACAGAATGTTGACATAGAAGGTTGGCATGCTGACATAGAATGTTGCCTTGGAATGTTTGCATAGAATGTTGACAAGAAATAGCCATCCCACCTGTATGTAGCCTACGCCCCCCCCCCCCCTCGAGTAATGGAGGAGGACTAGTTCTCAAGTGAGCTCTGTGAAAATAATTGTCTTATTGTATCGTTATCCGTTTAAAGGGGTATTAACATCTCAGATAACTATTAGTTAAAGAGTACCTGTCACTAAAACTAACATTTGACGCAGCATCAGCTCTTTCCCTCCCATTGTTAAAAGCTTATTGTCTTGGTTACCAACCACCACTCTGCTCTAAAAGCAGTGGTCAGACTAAACTATATATAGATAGAGTAAAGATGTATGACAACATAGGGAGAGATTTATTGACATGCGCCCTGGCATACACCAAAGACATACGCCCTGGGACATCTATGAAAGATGCCCAACTTGTACGCCAGGGAGAAGGCGCAGATTCCCCCCTCCTCCCTAGCATATGCCTGCCGTATGCCCTGCTTGCCCGATGGGCGGGCAGGGGGAGCTTGGGTGGGCACTCCTCATTTATTATGAACTAACCCGTCCGTGTGTTTCCAATGCGCCACTCTTAGGTCCCAGGTGACTGTCATCTTCAGCTTGAACCTGGGTAAGTCCCGTACCCGGCTTCTTCAGATGAAACGTCATGGCTTGACTGAGTGATTGCCCACTCAGCCAGTCAGTGACTGGGTGTTGTCCCTCGCCAGTCACTGATTGACAAGGCAGGCAATCACTCAGCCAGGGAAATGATGTTGCTGCTTGCAGTGCTGCAATTGACCGGCTGATGTGAACAGGACCTAGGAGCGATTCATCGGAGGCACGGGGATGGATAGGTTGTTTATCATCAGATGCAACTTTGGGTTTCTAATGGGAAGATTCTGTTTAACTGCTTGAATTCCTCATACATCTTTATTTTTGAAAATATGTCAGATCACATTGGAAACACATTAAGATCTTGAACATAAAACTATAATCCCGTATAACACAGACGTTCCAAAATTACATATTGTGTAGCCAATTTTCTTTTTTTCACTCGAGTAGACATGCTGTATATTGTATGTGAAGGGCTATTATAAATTGTAAGGTTTATATTTATTTGTTTCTATTTTTAGATTATATATATTGGACTTTTCCTGGTATGTGCGGTTATAAAAGATTATACGCCTTATGAAAAACAGGAACAGAGGGGAGTGAAAATTTTAGCATGTTAAGTGAAAAAATATATGGTTGAACTTTTTCGATAATAATACTTTAAAATTATCAGGAAATAACCAGTTGGTGAATTGTGAATAATCTGTGGAATTTTGTTTTGTCCCCTGTTGGTTAGTTCTAGAATCTTATGGCATGTCAATTAGTTAAACCATGAAAGTGTGGCTGATGGGAGGTCGAGGACCGGACCGGTGTCCCAACTCTCTGATTCACAATAGGAAACTTATTATGGTCTGCCTGGTTAATCCTAACCACCCTTTAGATCAGTTTTGGCCCAAAGTTAGCTTTGTGTGTTAGTATATTTGTAAGGAGTTTCTACATATGTAGATGCCATGCTGTTCGTGCCTCCTCTTTTGTGTATTTGCACTTTGTTTTTACACTGTATTTATGTATATATTGTATATATGGAGAACATTACATGGAGAACATTCCAGATAGAGGTGGAACTAGCTCTAGACCAGCCACCTGGCTAAGAGGAGGAAGAAGATTAGTTAGCAAAAACCTGGTAGACCATTGAAGCTAGGGGTTCTTTTGCATGGGCCGATGTAGCGCCATATACAAGCACCGATCAGTGAAATCAGCTATAGATTACAGAACTTTTAGAGTCTTGCAGCTGGGGCACACAAGTGATCACTGCATCCTTTCTGTGGCCAATTAACTTCATGATGTGCAATTGAATACGAATGATTTTAATGCCCGCTCAATAGATGACAAACTAGATATTTCTCATTCATCAGCTGTTCGCTGACCCTTTTACAAGTATTCCTGCCTCTCAATAATCAGACCATGTAAAAGGTCCAACTTCCATATCCTGAGGAAGGTTAAATGATGAAAACCGTGGGACTGAATAGACAACGTCTTCAAGAGTGGCTCAAAGTCAAATGGTTGGATGCCACAGTGGATCTACACCCATTGCCCCATCAACACCAAGGGCATTTTAATTGCTTGTTGATGGTCTCATAATTCACAACAATGATACCTCATAATAGGGATTTAACTATTTCCTTGTATAAGACTTAGGCTATGTTCACAAAGCATAAAACACCAGTCGTTACGTATTTTTTGAAGATCATCCCATCCAGTACTGCACTACAGGCCGGATGATCTTCCTTTTGTGCTGAAGTGGGATGCGCCCGCATCCCAATTCATCATAGTTGACAATGGAGTGTGCGGCCAGAGCCGCATGCTCTATTGTGTGACTTGTCAGGCTTGTGCGGTCACTATTCAATGAATAGCAGCCGCACAAAACTGACATGTCAGCTTTTCGTGTGGCTGCTAGGGATCCTGGACGAAATGTGTACCATGGGGGACTTATAAATGTCCCTGCATTTCCGGCGCTACAGGGATCTATGTAGAGGCGGACTGCCTCTACATAAATCCTGTGCGCTCTGGTGCGCACCGCCAAAAACCTATACCAGCTGAGGACTGGAGTAGGTTTTCGGCGTATCTTTTTGCGGAACGAATGGTAAATCGCGCGGACTCTGAGTCCGCGCCCTCCGTTCCGCCCCCTTCACACACCCTCCCCGCCCCCCGGTGTACCCGTCGGAAAGTGCCGATTTGCGAATATTTTATTCACAAATCGGCCATTTGCGAATAAAATATTGCGCAAATCGGCAATTTCCGCCAAAAATCCCCGGACCGCACGAGGATACATGTCCCCCTATGTGTATACACTCTGGCCGGGATTCCCTGCAGTGCACGTACTGTAAGTTTTGAATTAATCACAGCCATTGTTGCGAATTGGCAACAACGGCCGTGATTAATTTAAAACTTACGTTGTGTGAACATGGCCTTAACCTGCAAGTAAATTTCATTGAATGCATACCCTTGTCCTGGGTTTTCTTCCTGAGTACCCATTGTCTTCTTATTAACCAATAAATTCCAAGCAATACAAATGTTAAGAACCTGAAAGTCATCACAATGTTCCCGATTCTTTCCCATGAACCTCTATTCGTGGTCAGCTCTTTTCGTCAATGTGTCATTTTCTGAGACGAGTCTCGGTGGTGAATTACCTTCTTTTTGAGACCACTGTGGAAGAAACAGTATGATTAGCAAGATTTAATGTTCAAGAGCTCAAGGAAACTTTAAATTCCTTTGATACCAAGATCAGGTTCGACTCGTGATGTCACCGTCGAGTCCAAAAAGCCACTATTGTAACTCAAGAACTTTATTGTTTTACTCAACATGATAAATTACCTTTTTTGGGGGAAATTAAGTTCAGAGAAAGATGAAGTACTTGTTGGAATTTACAAGTGTTTTGATTGACTGGTGAACCAAGGAGTGGAAAAAAAGCAATATATATATATCTCAAGATTCAGAAGAAAACAGCTGTTTGCTATAAAGAAATGACAGCTACAATGTTGCGGAGGGGGAAAAAAGAGGTTTGTCCATGCTGAACTTTTTTCTCACTAGTTAAAATTTTTACATGAAAGCCACTGTTAGGAAGTTAATCTGCTCGTGCCCTGCGGTTCAGATGTGTATTTCAGCAACAAATACCTCATAAAACCCTAGGAGTATAATTCGCTCACCATAAACACACCTTTACAAGTGCCACACGAGCAAATTAAGATTATATATGGACGTCTGACAATTCAGTTAGGTAGACTAGGCAAATTGGTTTTCATGTTAAAATTTTTGGTTTCATGAAATTTTTTTATGGTGATCATAACAAACATTAACATTTTTACTTTATTTTATAAATAGCATATGGAAATTTTAGGTAAAACCTAGTTGCTGTGGTCAGAGATCCGTAAGCATAACCAGCAGGGTGAACTATACTATAGGGCCCAGTTTCCAATGGGGCCCACCTCTACTAAAAATATACTCCTAACACCCCTGACCTGCATATAAATGGACTATTTCCAGTCACCTCTACATGAAAGGATATTAGTATAATGATCTATAGTTATTATAAATCTGCCTGTGTTTGGCCCAGCTTCTGTTTGCTGCCTGCCCTGGCTTATGACGCCATTTTGAACTCAGCCTGTTCTGACCTGTTGTCAGGCTGGGACCCGGAGACACAGGACAAGTGAAGTCCTAACGCTGACACCCGCCCTACTGTCCCTTCCTCTTGGAGTTGTCGGCTCCATAGCAGGCCGGCCCCAACCTGAAGACTGGTCGCTATCCTCATATAAGTGCAACACAAAGACAGAGGCAAGAGAAAACAAACACAATGATCGCTGAGTCCACTAGACGGGTCGGTATCTATCGGTCGTCACAGGATCGGAGGTCCAGGGGAATAATCAAAAAGTCAAGCCAGAATCAGGAAACGATAGAAATCCCTATCAGGATACAACGTTAGTTTAGTCACACTCTAAAGAGGCTCTATCGCAAGCAATGAGACATAATGGGGGTGGTAGTTTTATGGAGGCTGGAGCCCCAGGCATGATTGTAGCAGAGACTTCAGCCCCCAGACTATTAGAGAGCTGACTGGCAGTGGTACCCGCCAGTCAGCACATGACAACCCACAACAACACCTGAGCTGATCGGGCGGTAAAGCCCCAGCTGCAGCACTAACTATGGACATTTGCCGGCGCGCCACTAGCAACCTGCTGGGTCGGTTGTCAGAAGTTGTAGCTTGGGTGCTTGAAGTATAGACAGTAGGAGCCTAAGCCAGACCTACACCAGCAACTCTCTCTCTATATATCACCTTCACTGCAGACAACTGGACAAAAAGATATCCTCCCACAGGAACTAACCTTCCTATATAGGGGTGACCATGACTAACCTCTTATTGGTGGGGAAAGTTCTAGAAGAAGTAAGGTGAAAGAGTGTGATGTACAAACAGTGTGTGTGACCAAGGCTACTGATTGGCTAACACAGAACTGTGAAACAAATTAAGTTAACCCTTCTCCCTCCTGCTGTGCACAAAAAACAGGGGAGAGTGAGACACCAAGTGGTGATCGTGCGGAAAGGCACCCATCATCCCAGAGCGTGACACCCGATAGATACCTTTTTACAGGTAGAAAGCAAAACTACTGGGACACTACAAAAGCACAGAGGATCCACAGCAAGACCAGGTAGGCCTGGTCAAAAGGTTGTTATACATGGTTGAACTACATCCAGCAGACTAGGAACCACTATTAATGGCTCGGACCAATAAAAGAGTAGCTGATCCACTCTATGATGTCCATATGCCCTAATACACCATATAGAAAGGAGATGTCCTAATGGGCAACCCCAATAAATATAGGGATAGGGTCAAATACATGTTATCACTTGATAGATTACAACATCTGAGGCCAGCTTAATTCACAAGGACCCTTTTTTTTAGTGAGCATAGATATATTTACAATAACAATATATTAGACATGAACTTTGTTAATCCTCATACAATTTAATTTAGTGTATGAATGACTGGAACAATTACACTAGATTATTGTTAAGTGGAATGAAACTAAAGCCAGAATATAGTTCATATTTTCCCAAATGATGCCGAGACCTCTGGACGACCCATAAGGATTGTGTAATATTGAATAATTAAGACATTAAACCTGGAATGTTGTACTGTTTATGGAGCTCCCCCCCCCCCCCCCCCCCTAAATCACTCAGCATCTCATGATAATGATTAGTTTTATTCTTATAACTAAACCTTTGTGATACTGTTTCCCTGAAAATAGGAAAGTGTCATATATTAATTTTTGTTCCCAAAGATATGCTAGGTCCTATTCAGGGGAAGTCTTATTTTTCCACAAAGAAGTATTCACATGACACATACACAGCAGGGACACAGCGAACGGTATGGCAGCCGCCAGGGGGAGCTCACCATAGCACACTCATACAGCACAGCAGGGACAGCGTACCGTATGGCGGCAGACGACAGGATAAAGGTAGACTGTGTGCAGCTCTACATCTGGTGGTAGGAGACAATGGGGATGGAAGCAGGCAACAGGCCGTGGAAGGGATCATCGGGGTTGGCAGCAGGTGATGGTCTTTATGTCCTGCATGCAGCTGCTCTGCAATGGACGGTGAAGGTAGGGGACAACGGCGGCAGGCTAAAAGGAATCACAGTTACATGCCCTGGTTTTCTGTTTGGTGGCCATGCTTGCAAACTGTGCTAGGTCTTACATTTGGAGGAGGCCTTAAATTTAGCAATTCAGCAAAACCTCTACTAGGTCTTATTTTCAGGGGATGTCTTCTATTTGGGAAACAGGGTAGCAATAGTTGTAGTATCGGCGATTTACTTGTTATTATGCATTATCCACTCGATATGTGAGTACAGGTACCACTATTATACCATGTCATTCAGTTTAAAGCATAATATTGGCACAACTTTGTAGTTTGTGAATAAGTTCCTTTACTTCACATAAGTCTTGAGACCAAATGCAAATAAGCATTGAGCCAAGTGTGCGTGTAAGGAGGGTTGTCACTACTAAAGGGGTTGTCTAATCTTACCTGCAGGATAGGGATGAATGTATGATCACAAGAGGTGCGACCGCTTGGAAGTAGAGATGAGGGAACCTGGAACATGCTGGAGTCGATCCGAACCCGAACTTTCGGCATTTGATTAGCGGTGGCTGCTGAACTTGGATAAATCCCTAAGGCTATGTGGAAAACATGGATATAGTCATTGGCTGTATCCATGTTTTCCAGACAACCTTAGCGCTTTATCCAACTTCAGCAGCCACCGCTACTCAAATGCCGAAAGTTCGGGTTCGGATGGACTTGAACCCAAACCCGGTTTGCTTATCTCTGCTTGGAACCCTTACAATCTTTAGAATACTAGCCAAGGGCTATCGCCTGCAGCTTCCATAGGCAATTAGGAGAAGCAGTGGCTCCAATTAGATAAAGGACTCAGGACCTCATTCATCAGATCATGGAGTATCCGAACATATGGACCAGCCGCAGTTATGCACTTAGTCTCTATCCTGTGAATAGAAGATACCTGTCAATAATTGGACAACACCTTTAGGCTATGTTCACACTACGTAAGTTTCCGGCCGTAGCGTGTTCCGTGAATAAGCAGCCGGAGACTTACGTAGTTTGCGTATAATGGAAAGTATACGAAGTACGGCTGCACAGTTCACACTACGTACGAACTTACGCCCGGATCGTACGCGGCGTAAAAAATGAACCAGACCATTGTTTGCGGACGAAAATGCCGTAACTTACGCCCGTAGCGTAACATGCGGTCCCATACGTAGTGGTGATTTCTTCATTTTTGTGCTGATCCAAAAGGTTCTGTGGGGTGTCCGGGGCTAGGCGAAGATTTCCAAGTAAAAGACCGATGTCAGATCGCTACGTAGGGCGCTCGGGAAGCGTAAGTAGACTACGGACGTAAGTTCGCGGTCCGTACGTAGGCGGTCGCAAGTAGCGTAAATCTCCGGCCGGAGTTTACCGCGTATATGTCCGGCCGCGAAAATATGCGGCCGGACATATACGCAGTGTGAACATAGCCTTAGGGAGCTCAAATTAGAAAAAATAAAATCAAGAAACAGTGACACCCTTGTGGATGGGCTCTGTCTAGCATTGCAGATTAGTCCAATTCAATTGAGCTCCAGAACCGCACACAACCCATGAACACCACTTCCATGAGTCCTTTGAATACTAATTGATTAGGATCAGTCATATTTATCTGATTGGAGGAGGAGCTCCAATCTTCTATTTAAAAATCTCAAGTCTTCCCATACTTATCAGCTGCTTTATGTCCTGCAGGAAGTGCTGTATTCTTTTCAGTCTAAAACAGTGCTCTCTGCTGCCACCTCTGTCCACGTCAGGAACTGTCCAGAGTAGTTGCAAATCCCCATAGAAATCCTCTCCTGTACTGAAAAGTTCCTGACATGGACAGAGGTGGCAGCAGAGAGCACTGTGTCAAACTGGAAAGAATACACCACTTCCTGCAGGACATACAGCAGTTGATTAGTACTTGAAGTCTTGACATTTCTAAAAAGAAGTAAATTACAAATCTATAACTTTCTAAAACCAGTTTATTTGAAAAAAAAATATGTTTGCTGGAGTACCCCTTTAAGTTGGAGGGGAAGGTGTTGGACGGCTACTAATCAGATATGGATTACCTATACGAAATAAAAATGTCCCAAAAAAAATAAAAAATAGTCTGATCAGTGGGATGAGAGAAATGAGAACAAGTTATTTACTGCAAGTTTCTGCTCGGCTAAATTGAATTGGGTGATGAAAACTGGTGAACATCCCCGTATATATATATATATATATATATATATATATATATATATATATATATCCCCGTGTAGTTCAAATGTGGTTTTCATTAGATTTGTAAAATTCTTGGCAGTCACATCCTTTTTGTTTCATCACGACCTGACACCATTTTTCCATTGTGTCTAGAATTAGGGATATTAGAGGTTCATCATTTATACGGGGAACGTTTTACACGATTCCTTAGGTTAGTCCAATTTGATGTTCCTCATAAAATTAATGTAGAAATCAGATTGCTGTGGGATTCTTCATAGAGGATTATCCAGTAAGCAGTATTGCTAATATCATCAGGTGGGTGGTCACGTCCATTCTTCATAGCAAGCTGGTATTTCACTTATCTGTTGTTAAGGGCGGGAAGAAACCACACACAAGGAAAGTCAATGGTCATCTTCCAGTTGTAATATTCATTATGTCAGGTAATGAACTCCGGTTAAGATACAAGATTATTCAGAATTAAAGGGACTCTTTCCGTCATTTTATTTATATGAGCGTCAGGATGCCTTACACCAATCATATCACAGGTGTATCTTATATACCAGTGCCACTTGAGGTGGTGGGAGCTATGAGTTATAAAAATCCAGTAAGCTGTGCGGCTGAAGCATCAAGGCGGTGGGGCTAAGCTGCCTAAGTGCCACATCACCAACCACCCCCTGGTCCCATCTCCCCTTCCCTGTTTGCAGGATTGACATACTACATGATTGTTGGTGTAAGCATTAGTGATGAGCGATCATGTTTGTAAATGTCCGTATGTTCGTACGAACATGCCGCTAATTGTTTGCGTTTGCCGACCACGAACAATTTGCAGATGCAGATGTACGCAGCTGCGTAAGTTTCCTCCCACCAATTTAAAAGAGTGTCATGGCTGTGATGCCGGTCCATCCTCCGGACTGCCACCGCTGCCACACCCCTGGCCCCCACTCTCTAGCGGACACCGGTCCCCATGCACAGGGGTCCGGTGCCGCTGGCTTTTCGGCCCTGCAGGTCACCTCACATGACTGAGCTCCTGCTCTCTGGTGTCCTCTCCGTCGGCTCGCGCGCCCCCCGCCGTCCCTAATTAGTAGTTTGCACCAAGCACCTCCCTATAAATTCTAGCCCTGCCCTGTCCCTAGTGTTGGATCCTCTGCATGCTTCCCTTAGCTCCTGTTGTTCCTGCCCATGATTTCTCCCCATGGTTCCTGCCCGTGCTTCTTACCCATGTCGCTGCTGTCAGCGGTTCCAGCCGTGAGTCCTGCCGGGCTCCTGCTGTCTGCCCGTGTATCTACAACTCGGCCTCGGCTGCCGTCGTTAGCAAGCCGAGCCAGGGGGTCATTCCGCTGCGGGTATGTTAACGCTGTCCCTGTTAACCCGCCACAGCCCGGTGAATTCTTTACCAGTCTGCGCTCTGGACTGCTTCTGGGGTTCCTGGCTCCCTGACGTCCCGCTCAGCCAATCAGTGACTGCGGCGGGACAGTGCATTGATTGGCTGGAAGGGACGTCAAGGAGCCAGGAACCCCAGAAGCAGTCCGGAGCGCAGAACGGTAAAGTATTCACCGGGGTGTGGTGGGTTAACGGGACAGCGTTTACATACCCATATCAGAATGAAAATTCTGCTGTGAGTATGTAAACCTGATGAAACTGACAATGCTGAGAATTGATGCGGATTTCGCCACAAACTTAAAGCGTGAAATCCACTGTGGTTCTGCTATGTGTGAGCCCACCCTTAAAGGGGTAGTGCGGCGCTAAGAAATTATTCACAGAATAACACACATTACAAAGTTATACAACTTTGTAATGTATGTTATGTCTGTGAATTGCCCCCTTCCCTGTGTTCCCCCACTCCCGCACGTGTACCCAGAAGTGTTGGTGCATTATACATTACCTGATCCGTGTTGCGCCTGTCCGCCATCTTGTGCCACGACGTCATCTTCGGCCGGCTGGCCGAAGCTCTCCGATCGTTCCAAGTGCCGGCCGCCCTCTGCCGCGTCTTCAGACGCTCAGCCGCGATTGGCTGAGCATAACTGTGCTCAGCCACTCAGCCGCGATTGGCTGAGCACAGTTATGCTCAGCCAATCGCGGCTGAGCATCTGATGACCCGGCGGCTGGCACTCGGGACGATCGGAGAGCTTCGGCCGGCCGAAGATGACGTTGTGGCACAGAAGATCAGGGAAGGGGGTCGGCACGTGACAGGTATGTATAATGCACCACACTTCCGGGTACACGTGCGGGGGTGGGGGGACACAGGGAAGGGGGCCAGTCACATACATAACATACATTACAAAGTTGTATAACTTTGTAATGTGAATAATTTCTTAGCCCCGCACTACCCCTTTAAATAAAATATGGCAACATTATTACAGGATTAGAAAAACATGGCTGTTTCTATCCACACTTGCCCAGAAGTTAAGTCTAATATTGCAGTGGTAATGGCTGAGCTGCAATACCACACAGAAACCAGTGGATGGGTGTGGTGCTGTTTTATGTAACAGAGCAGTCATATACTTTCTACTTTTGTCACCTATTAGAGCAGATCATTGCATGCTTGAGTACATCCTATAATTCTACTCGAGAAACCACCAAGTCATCTCTATAGAGGAACGACAGGCTGCTTGCTCATGAATATTGATGCTGCCCATAAAACGGTGTTTTATAGGTAGCAACTACATGTCAAAACCATTACTAGGTATCACGTGAAAAATAATTATTCTTCCGCTAAGCCGAATGCTAAAGGTTCTCACCACAAGAATTTCCACGGCCCAGATTATTGTCCATTCATGGTCCCATTAAGCCCCTTTAATGCTCTGGTAGTAGTTACCCTCTTAATGTCGGTTTTGTCAAAGGTCCTTACTAATGGCAAACTTTTGGTTAAGGTGTACGTACAGAAAGAATGAAATATTTCCACAACAAAGTGAATTGAAACCGACATGACAGATTTCTCGTGGTTTTCCCTGAAATTTTTGAACTCAAGATGTATAAGAGGGAAAAAAACACAGGACTCCTTTTATTACTTTTGAATGCAAATGTTTGGAGCTCCGGGGAGCCCCTCCCTTCCTTCACATTAGGACTTTGCTCGGTTGCCAACAAAATATGATTTCAGATGTGTGTTTTCTTTTCCACGAAGGGAATATTGAATACGAAGGAGCATTATTTCCAGCAACATAAGGGCTTTCACTCTGTAATAAAACTAGAAAACACTTCAAGGGGGAGATTTCTCCTGGTGGACTGTAATAGAACTTCTTATTGCATCCACACAAATATGAAAAAAAGATTAATTGCAGTTAATACCGTCCCTATAAATTCCAATTCTAATAAAAATGATGTGAGACAATAATTCTGATGACATCACTACCTCCACGGACTAGGTGCATGTGGTTTTGATTAAAGATACATCTATAAATCTCATGCACCAATACAGTGATTTCTTTGATGTGAACAACTGTGGCCGTATCTACAGTATGTATGTACTGAATTAGTGCTTGCAAGAAAGAGGATGGATGAATAGATAGATAGATAGATAGATAGATAGAAGATAGATAGATAGGAGATAGATAGATAGATAGATAGATAGATAGATAGATAGATAGATAGATAGTAGATAGATAGATAGATAGATAGATAGATAGATAGATAGATAGGAGATAGATAGATAGGAGATAGATAGATAGATAGAAGATAAATAGATAGAAGATAAATAGATAGGAGATAGATAGATGTGCTCACTGGCAGCACTATTACACACGCCGGCAGCGAGCGAGTAAGTGTAGGGGGGGGGGGGGAGTTGCGGGGGGCCCATAGGAGGTAGCGGTGGTCTGCTGCTAACACTCTTGTTGCACAAAGCGACGGCAGCAGATCGCTGCTATGCTCCCTGTTTGTCTTTCAACATGTTGAAAGACAACGATCAGCCAACATTGTGCATGTCGGCTGATCATTACCTTCTACTACACAAGGCAATTATCGGCCGTAATGGCAGATAATTGGCCAAATACAGCTGATAATCGCTTTGTGTAATAGGGACTTTAGACATTCCCATGATGTTACATAAAGAAGCAGTGTGTATCAGGTGTGTCTTGAAATACACCCACACACATGTTTTGGGGACACTCCCCCTTTCTTAGAGAAGAAGTGTGACCATTTTTAAAATCTAGCAGCCGGCAGGAGCGGGGGGAATTTGATCAGGAGTATGAACTTACCTCTTCCCATGCCCGCGAAGAGCAGCGAGATTGGCTTAGGGACCACGCTGGTCAAGGGACCCAGAAACATCACGAACTGGCTGGTGGACTGGACACTCAGCCAGTCAGTGACTAGGGGGGTACGCCACTCCAGTCACTGATTGGCTGAGCGGTCAGTCCATTAGCCAGAACAGGCATTTTTGTGACGTCATCACAACTCAGGAGAAAATGCCTTCCGGTGGGGTCCAAAGGCCAGTCCCGCCCCCTCACCACGGGCACGGGGAAAGGTAAATTCATACTTCTGATCAAATCCCCCCCTGCCCCTGATGGCTGCTGGATTTTAAAAATGTCTGAACTTCTCCTTTAAGTGCTTCAGAAAGGTGGAGGGTCCCTGAAATAATGTGTGCATTTGATGTCACTGGTGTGGTATTTGGCAAAGGAAAGAGTCTCCGTTGACCCTAGGATTTCAGGACAAAATACAACGTGAAGACGAGGAAGCATGGTGTTCGCACATTTGGGTTGCATTGGATTATTCTTTTATAATTGTCATGAATAGAGATGATCGAACCGGGTTCGGGTTCGAGTCGATCCGAACCCGAACGTTCGGTATTTGATTAGCTGGGGCTGCTGAACTTGGATAAAGCCCTAAGGTTGTCTGGAAAACATGGATACAGCCAATGACTATATCCATGTTTTCCACATATCCTTAGGGATTTATCCAAGTTCAGCAGCCACCGCTAATCAAATGCCGAAAGTTCGGGTTCGGATCAACTCGAGCATGCTCCAGGTTCGCCTATCTCTAGTCCTGAACTTTTACACTAAAGTGAACATTTTTTGTTATGTATTAGGGCCAGTTCACATGGAGTAAAATTGTATGACACGGAGGTTGGCGGGATTCCTCATCGGAGAGTTCCGCCGCGGAATCCCACCATGTCAATGCCATGTCAATTCTTAAGAGTGGAGAGGCACGGAGAGCGGAGGCGCGTGAGCCCTCCCATAGACTGCCTTTATGACACAGAGTCTGGCGGCATTCTGTGGCGGAATCCCGCCAGGCTCTGTGTCTTATAGGCAGTCTATGGGAGAGCTATTGCGCCAGTTTTACTCTGTGTGAACTAGCCCTTACTGTGTCCTAAACTCTTACATTGTTGAAGTTATCTACAAATGGGAGTAGCCACCCTGCTATTGGACACTTTTTACCCATTATAAGGTGAGACATTCTATTTTGATGGTTGGAATCTAATATTTTGTGTCGGTTTTCCACTGACTCGTTATTTTTGTGCTACCTTTTCTGTTATTTCCTCTGTCATAACACATAGCAATGTCCGGACACATTAACAATGATAAATCCCACCTGGGAAAATTAACTTTCAGAAATAGAACAAATCTTAACCAAATCAAACTTTTCGACTCCAATATTCGTTTCTACTTTTTTTCTTCAGCAAGTACGGGGGCAGGGGTGATTCCAGCTAAGAGAACAGTGCAAACATCTTCTGGCAGATGGATCATTAATACAAAAAAGAACTTATCCGCACAGAATAGAGACTTACATTTTTTTGCACAGTGGGGTCTGCATTTCATTATGGTGCTGATATCCTGACACTATGATCTGCTGAAGTATGAAGTACTAAATGAGAACCGGGGATTGATATTAAACAGTTCCCTGGCTATAGGATAAACCAATAAGAGCCACTGGGAAGACAACACGAGGTTTATTCTGTACATATAAGTGTCATGAGATATCCAATAACCAATTGGCTCAAGTAGCTTTTTCCTGGCTGCAGCTCCACCATCTAATATTACAGTAAAAGTTGCTCTTAGAAGTAGCAATAGCGGCATCTAGTTGTATCTAGTTTCTTAACACTAGAAAATCTGAATACTGTATGTGCAGGATATGGCAGCTGCAATGGTCAGAAAAGAGTCCATAGACCAATACAGACCTCAGGAAGAAATAGAGAGCTGCTCCTCCCCAGAGACCGGGGGGGGGGGGGATGTATACAGATCCTTCTTTGTGTATAAAGAGTACAGTGTTTCTATCTTGTCTGAGGGTCCTACCACACTGAAGGATACTTGGCCGATTCACGACCGTTCAAGCCGATAATCGCACAGTGTTATAGCGCATGTTGAAAAACAATGAGCAGCCTATCAGACGTGTAATAGCAGCAGCAGCCACAGACCATCACCAACTTCAGTGGGTCAACCGAACGATATAAGGATTGTTCAGGCGACCCCTCCCACTGCTCCTCGCTAGCAAGTGAAGAACAAGGGGAAAGCGAGCTCTGAGCTGACAAGTCGGTGCTTGCTTTCCCAGCGCATTGGGCCATTAATACGGCCCTAACTCTTAATCAGGCTTTTTGCAATACAATAAATATGTCTGTGTACCTTTAAATATTGTACCCTCTAATTATAATGAAATGACTCAAAGCAAAGTCTACACAGCAAAGCTAAAAAGTGAGCTGCAGAGAACAAAAAATGCTTCTAATAAAACCAATGTTTAAAGAGTACCTGTAATAAAAAAAATATATATATAAGAGACATATAAAAAAGTGTTCAGGCCCTGATTGATCAGTAGAAAGAGTGGAGAGACAACCACACCGCCACACAGCCTTCTCCCCTACTCTATATCTGAAACCTAGACGGCCCCATAGATTTGCATTGCAAGTCCATCCAGGTCTCATGACACAGAGCTGGGAGTAAATGCGCTGCACATGGACTTCTCCTTGCTTGTTCCCCTTATTAGTGGCGTCTGAACACCTAATTAAAAATTTTCTAGTAGTGCCTGGCAGTGTACTCCTCTCCCCAGACGGCAGAACATCCAAATGTTTTTGAGAAAGAGTTGCCTTTGATTGACAGACAGAGAGAGATTCTTGCTGTCTCGCATGAATGGCTGGGCATAGTGTCCCTCTGCCAAATCAACTTTTTGCTTGAACGTTGACCTATAAAGGACCCATGGCTCTAATACAGAAAAACTTTTATCTAGTAAAACAATAGTGGTAGCGTTTTTTGCCTAATTTTAAATGAAAGTAAATACTAGTCATCAATCTACTATTGTATATATTATAGTATAGTAGATCTATCTGATTATACAGTATGTAGAACCGAGAAATATTTTCATATCTTCTCTAAAAGGGCTATCCCATGACAACTCTTCTTTTACATTTATAGCCAGTCTTATTGACAAGTCGTAAAAGAGTACCATAGGACAACTTTTTAATGGAAGCCAACAAGCCTCCTTCTACATATCATATTCCCCTACAAGAAATATGTGGCGCCCTTTCTAACATTATCCAACTGTTTGGCAAGACAGTAACAAATCAATATGGTCCATATTAAGACCATATGGTCAACCAATCTGAGCCATACCCTATAGAATAAATCTAAAAATTAAGTGGTCGACAACAACCTCTCTCCATGTTTCAATAACCATTCTGTACAGAACAGACACGGAACTTTATTGTGAACATTTCCTGTCTGGTACTAAACTCCCAAAAGACACATATTGAAGTTATGATTGACATGAAGTAATAGGCTCTGGTGGATTGGAAATGTGGTAAGCGTATTTTCAAAAACTTTGACATTTTTTGTGTCGTTAAATTAGTAGATAGTGCCATATGTGTGGCCCCCGGAAAAATAAATAAACAAGAAATTCCCAAGGAAATGAATGACCTCATATTTTTAGGAAAATGAGTCATCGACACCGCCAATGAGCCGATACAGTATTTATTACTCACCTAGCCTGAAAGCCTCCGTGTATCAGGATGAAAACACTTGACACAGACAAGGTCTTATCAGAAGGCTAAGGGGCTTGTCATCTTAAAAATCCACTTTCATGAGAAATCTTCAGGTTCCGTCATGGGAACAGAACTTTTTATATTTATTATCTAAATGTAGACTTGGCAAAAGATCACGGTCTATATCACAAAAAAAAAAAAAAAAAATCACTAGCCGACCTCAAAGTAAACATTTGTAAATGAGCAAAGATCAACTATTAACGGAGCATACTTCACATAGTTCATTGTTCCTCTCAGCATTCCCTGCAGGCTTCATGGCCAATAGTTTATAATAATAAATAACATACAAATCATTACTCGTACTGTAGGCCTTGAGTTTCCATTTTTACTAATGAAGCTTAAGAAAACATTGCACAGTTACTTGCAACGCTTACACGAGCCCCTTCTCGGTAATCTGGTTAGCCTCTGGCCATTTGGCATTGGGTTTAACCATTTCAAGACTTCTAGGGTCGTAACCTTGTCATGATCAGAAGCCACTAGCGGGCGCAGTGAATTTGGTATTGGCTATTCAATTCATTTTTGTAACTTTTATGAGAATTTTTTTTATACAAATTGGATTTTCAAACAAAGGGGTTGAAATAGAAATATATCTAAAATTTGGATCAGTCCGAGGGTGAACGAGTTGGGAGAAGTCTACGCTTATAGGATCTCACATGGCCAAGACAGCCCCTACTGTAAGACTATATTGTCGTCTGTCACTCACCCTAAGACACAGAGATGGGACAACAATTTTTTTATTTATTTTTATCTCTTGGAATTTTGATGGTCAAAGATGTGATATGAATCCCTGTTTTTCATGGACTGGTTGTACTTTGCTTTGTCATATACTTGAGATATTAACCCTTCTCATGCCATTATCAAAGCTGGTCATGAATTTCGAGAAGAAAAGAAAAAAAAAAGAGGGATTTTTTTCAATCTTTTTTGTTTTATTGGTTTACCAGCATTTTTTTTAATGTGGCTATCAATTAAATTGTGTTGAATTAAAAAGGAAGCTATACTGAACTGAGGCTTCCAGTCCTCTTTTTTTTTTCACTCGGTTTCAGTTGTTACTCACCCATCCACCCATATCGCCAAATCTGCCATACATTATTAAGGTCAGTGATTGGCAAATTTTGTTAATACAGTAAAACCTCTGAGTCAGCCCCCACATGAGGGTGGTCCTCTTAAAGTGAAAAAGTATAGAGAATGCTGGTTAAAGTGTATAATGATAAAGTATTTTACTATGTGTTATATTACTTTTCCCTCAATATGGTGTGCCTTCTCATTCATCTACTCCATAAGCCCTCCACAAGGATATCTAGCTCCTCTTATTCCTAGTCCTTAGCATGATACCCCATAACATTCAGGGTCCCCAGTATGACTCCTCATTTCACTCTTGGTCCTCAGTTTGGCTCCCTATCTTAGTCCTGGTCCCCCCCCCATGGCTCCTCATACCTTCATCCCTAGCATGGCTCCTCTCCCCAGTGAAGTGTCATATGGACTGCATCCTCCTCATCTCTGAGAGCCTCCTCCCTTATGTCTCCTACGCAATTATCCAGAATGTCCCCCTTGATAGCACTTATAAGTCTTCTTCTCCTTCTTGCTCCAATTCGATGATGTGACACTTGGCGGATTTGCATCCAGATGAATCAGAGCAAATATAACTCCAATGTGTGGTCCATTCAAAGGGGTTCCCACAAAAATATTATAAAGGTGGATAAAGGTGTTGTCTGCTTACAGAGGAGCAGCATACATAGACTACAATGAGAGGAAAATTGGTCACAGAAAAAAACTGTGTAGATGCTAAGTGGTCTTCCTAAGCAGGTGATCTTCTTGAGAGGTTTCACTGTAACTTAGAAGACTCTTTTAACATTAAAGAAAATCTTCTAATGGATAACAAAATAATGAATACAATATAACTGCTATTAACAAAATGGGGGAAATTTATCAACATGCGTGTATGCAAACTTTATCCCCCGCTTGTCTCATGGGTGGGTAGGGGGGTGCGGCAAGGCACGGAGGAAGCATGTCGCCTGATTTATCATGATGTATGCCTGCTCGCAGGTGTAAATCATGACACAAAACTACGCCTGCTCCCGAGTAGGTCTAGATTTGTTGCACAATGCCCATGTCGGATACAGGGCTGGCTGGTCTTACTAAGAGGTGTGCACCCCTTAGTAAATCCATCTGGGAAGAAGGGGATAGGTCTTTATTTAAGACTGGCATACTTGTATGCCAGTCTTGATAAATGTCTCTCAATGTTATTGGGGAAAGAAAACCATTTTGAAAATATTTCCTCTTAACATTTTTAATTAAATATAAATTCAGCTATCAGATATCTTTACATCTTCTCATATTCACGGCTAATGTCCCATGAAGTACCACGATGAACAACCACCCCGGTGATATTAGCTCTAGCTACGCTTGTCTAAAACAATAAGTATCTTTGTAGCCAGTAGATAGAAATTAAGAGTCCTCGATAGCTGATACCTTTTTATGGATAATTTTTTGGATTACTACTGAGGACTCTCAAATTGTAAAACAATAAGGACACTTCATGGAAATGTTCAGGATGATAGAACAATCTCCATAATGATTACAGACCAATTTACTTCCTCGCAGGCAGTGAAAAGAATCTTCCGAGATAATCCAGATTTAAAGTTTCTTTGACACAACCTTTAGATCTTTATCCAGCAGACTCTTACGGCTAAATCCCTGTAATTACATTTATTGAAGTCATTTATTTTGAGGCAAGCAGTATACATTGTGTAATTAGACTTCATTATGATAAGACTGGTTTGACCTGAATCACTCAGGCTTATTAGAAAAAAAAAAAAAAAAAAAAAAAGAGTTTGTCTGGTAGGAATCCCATCCACTACAACAAGAGCAAATATAAATTTCATTATTTTATAACTTAAAGGCCTTAACCCTTTATGTCCTACATTATCATTGATTGCATGAGCTCAATAGTTGTGCCTATGCAGATAGGAGTGGGAGTGCCGCAGTGCTGGACAGCCACATTCTGTGATTGTAGAACTCTAATCCCAGCAGCTTAAAGGCCCCATGTACATTAGTTAAAAAAAAGGAAAAATCATCCAAACCTTCCGGGATTGGCAAAGAGGCCTCCTGACTCTTCCCCGACAGATGATAAGAATAAGAAGGGTCAGAGATGTTATTTGTCAACTGTCTGACTAAGAGCAGTATAACTGACTTAGGGTCTAAAAGGGTCCTACTAGAAGAAGCGATTTTTCGTTTTTGCTGATTAGCAATAAATGATCGCAAATGAGCATTTTTGGGAACGACCTGAAACTGTTCGCCATAACACAGAACGATAGTTGTTACTATCATACGATCATTACTAAGATCATATACTCCTGATACCAGCAAAAGAAATAACAATATGTATATACACGGAAAACTTTAATTAATTAATATTTTTTTAAAAAGTTTTCTATATTTGTATTCTACATATACAATATATACATATATTTAGCCTCCTTGCATTCTGCCAGACATAACGTTTCTTATTTTTACGGCTACATTGTTATTTAAGGTCTTTATTTTTATGAACTTACCAGAAATCCAGGTCCAGTCAGCTCAGATGGCCTGGGATACACATCACTACCTGTTTTCTGACTGTTTCATGTTTCTTGAGAAAAAAAGAGTCAGAAAACAGGAAGTGGCACACAATTATTATTGTTATTTTTTTTTGTTTGTTTCACATTTTATGAAGAAATTAAGTGTGACACTGCAAAGAACAATTGGTCACAAATAACCAAGCCTGGTCTGAAAATGCAAAAACAAAAATGAGAATTGACCGCTTCCTTAACAGGTAACTCTTATTGTATGGATGATTACAGTATATTCTATTGAATTTCATATATTTTTGCACAGATGGTGTACAGTACATGTGAGTAATTTTCCACTAAGAGGTTAAAGGGCTTCTATACTTATTAGCAACTCAGTTCTGCCCAATGATAACATTATATGGATTAATTTTGATTTCTGCACATATGTAACTAATAAATAACAGTCATGGTCACTCAATGCGGAGCCATATACATAATCATACACATAATCGGAAACATGCTCAAAAACATTCTAGCCCGGCAATGGCCTTAAAAATACAGTTGCAATAACAATATGTTCAACATGCTGGCACACGCGTATACACATCACAATATTAAATTATACTATACCCATTTTGTGGATCCAGGAATTATATGGTGAAATAGGAGTTGCACTAGGGCCAAAAGCTATGTAAGGTCTATATAAAAGCACTCCACTAATAGGAGACTGTAGAGACATCAGAGGGAAAAAAGCTGGTATCCAATGACTCCAAAAGAGTATATGATAGTTCTCTTATTCAAAGACTAATGGACCAACGGAGAGTAAGGCTCCGTTCACACGGAGTACAACTGGCGTAATTCCGCCAGCCTCAGTGTCATACTAGCAGTCAATGGGAGGTTCGCGCACCTCCTCTATGTCTATGAGAGGATGCGCGCAAGCCTCCCATAGACTACCAGTATGACACGGAGGCTGGCGGAATTCCGCAGCAGAAAATTCCACCGTGGAATTCTGCCAGTTTTGCTCCATGTGAACGCAGCCCATTACAGCCGCTCCCTCTGCCCCTGCAACACCTTTTGGTATTTATTTATTGATTTATTCTGATTTTACATTTATTAATCTATATTACAAAAAAAATTGCAGTTTTCATTCTGGCCACTAAGCCTAATAAGAAGCCGACACTTCCTAGAGAAATTTTTTCAGAAGTCTCCTCTTTATCATCATAGGCAGGATTACATTAACAGATGATACCAAAATATAGATTAAACAACTTTCACAATCAGTGATTTCTGCACAGGTCACAGAGCATGCCTAGAAAACTATTTCATTAAATTAAATAGTGTACATTCTTCCTATGGCCCATATGGCAGTTTTCAAGCATCGATCTAAATGGTGTCCACAGAGAAGTGCGAACTAGAGGCTTAAAGGGGTATTCCCATCTCAATAAACAGGTAGAATTGTAGGGCTTATCAAGGTAAATATCTTTGCAAATAAAAAAATTTATTTAGCAAAATTGTCTCTTTCTCCTGATATCTCCACCTCTCTGCGCTAAAAGCAGTAGCCTGGCTAGCGTATATATATATATATATATATATATATATATATATATATATATATATTAGCTAAGGCTATACATAATAAGGTAAAATATACCACAAATCAAATACAGCTTCTAATGCTTTAAGGGGTTATCCAGACATATAAAATCTTTTAAAAAAATTTGGGGACCCAATCAAAATGAAATAACACGTACTCACCTACCCAAGTCCCCTACAGCTCCTGGAGTGACATCATCTGGTCCCCTGTTCATCATCAATTCGTCCACCTTCTAAGTTGGATTTGTCTCAGCAAGAACTGGCCACTAAGCCAATCATGGACCAAGATGGCCAGTGATTGGTTGAGTAGGCAGCTCAAATGCAAGCGGTAATGAGCAGGGGACCGGATGACTTCATACCAGGAGCTGCAGGTGAACAGGGTAGGTAAGTATGACCTTATTTTTATTGCGCCCCCAGTAAAATGTGTAAAATGTTCTTAGATACCCTGATTACAAGTGGAAATATGAAGTACTTTAATTCCTAGCTAATAAAAAGATCTTACAGAATGAAGGAATGACTGAGGATTTGGGCAGCAATCATCTTTTTCTCTGTTATTTTCTCTGGCTACCATACAGCCCGTCCACTCGATTCCAGTTTGATTAAACCGATTCTTGTTTCATTCCCAATACATTTCAAGCTTCTGATTTATTTAGCTTGGCATTCGGCAGAACACAATTATCCCTGTAGATTGTCATGCAGCTGCACGGATGGATAGAAGATCCTTTCTAGTGTGCATCCTGCATGGAAGAGTTCATGTCACGCTCCCTTCTATTGTATACGTTCCTTTTTTGGTTTTCATGTCTTAAATATACACTTCAAGGTTCACCTGTACAGTAATGTGCAAATAATTTGGGATTTAGAGTTCTGTGATTGATCTCCTACTGTGTGACTCAGTAGACGTATATATAACAACACTGCAAAGATCTAAGGTGAACTTGTTCCCAATGTTCCCAAATGATGAGTGTCCTAGATAGGGGGTTCCTAGCCAAGTACCCCCTACTGCACCCAATAAAAGCATAGCATGAGAATAAAGCAAGTAACCCCTAGCGAGAGGTAATATCATATTGGTGTTAAAAAGATCTAGTTACAAAATTTATCACAAAGGCAGCCACTGGGACCAGTAGAGGTAGTGGTGCTAAAATATTGTATTGATAAAGTCCATATTATATATTTAGTGCTAAGTGATATTAAAGGGGTTATCCAGCGCTACAAAAACATGGCCACTTTTCCCTCTACTGTTGTCTCCAGTTCAGGTGCAGTTTGCAATTAAGCTCCATTTACTTCAATGGAACTGAGTTTTAAAACCCCACCCAAACTGGAGACAACAGTAGGGGGAAAGTGGCCATGTCTTTGTAGCGCTGGATAACCCCTTTAAAGCCAATGCACCAGCATTACATTCGCTTTAAGCTTTTCACATGGATAGAATGGGACCGCCGGGGGGGAAGCCGGTGCCGCTATATATTTTTGTATCAACCATGGCCAGGTTTCCGCATATGGCACTGTTCTATTCCTGGGAGCCGCGTCATAGAGGGGCGGGGGTTCCTCCCACTGGGGGCAGGCTGGCCCACCTCCAGTGCTTCACCACCAGCCGGTGTCCCGGAGTAGAACTGCGCCGTATGCGGAAATCGAACTGCGGCTTCCCCGTGCCGGCGCTGTTCTATCTATGTGGAAAACTTAAACCAAATGTACTGCTGGTGCATTCGCTTTAAGGTTGATGTCCAGGAAAAAGTAAAATTTGCTTTTAGGCTAAGGGTTGTATATAAATATTAAACATAATATACTCCCCTCCTCCGATCCTCCACAGCTGCCACCGGTGTTTCCAGATTTCTGCTGGTCTTCACTTCTTCCAGGTTGTGTGCCATCCCATCCCCACACAGGACACAACACACAACTTTGAATAAGCTGCAACCATTGGAGGATCGGGAGCGTCACTGGGGTACCGGAGGAGGGCATTATAGTATGTTTATTATGTTTATACAACCTCTAGCCTGAGAGCAAACTTTTGCTTTTGCCCATACACGTATAACCACTTAATGGACTGAAATTTTTGCAGAAATGGTTCCTGAATGCTTACTTAATATATTTCTTCCAAAAACACTGCCACATTAAGAGGCACCCTGAGTGCTTCTATCTTTGCACCTTCTTTAGCTATGTCCTTAGATGCAACTTTCTATGGGTTGTTTATGACATTGGAGCACAGCTTGTTTGAAACGAGCTGCAATACTACTACAATACAAACTGTGGACCGGTGTGGTCCTGGCTTTGCAGGAATGCAGTCATGTTTTTCTAATCCTGAAAACCCCCTTTAACTGCTTCTGCGAATAGCAGGTGAGGTGTTGTTCCAATCATTACACATTTATACAGGGATGAGGTGGATTTTGGATGCAAAACCACCACAATACATTACAGAAGAGCAGTATGAGTAAATTTCTCCTGGAGAGGCAAGGTCTTCCATCCAGACTAGGCAAAACTCCACATGGAGGAAAATGTTCCAACTACTTTTAGCTTTACAAAATGTGCTCATTATTAATATTTCAGCAAAACAATGCTGCCCTAACCACAAGCTGTATGATACATTGATAGGTCGACAATCAACAGAAAACATGATATGACAATTTGGGGGCACATTAGCTTGTGGGAATGTTGGTAAAATTTCACTCCGATAGAGCAGATTAGGTTAAAAGCTTATTGTAATTAGCTTTATTCTCTTAACACGTGGTAAATGTTTTTGCATAAGTAAACTAAACATGGCGAACGCAGATGTTAGCTAACACTTGTAATGTAATGGATTGTAATGCATTTGCGAATATTACGCAGTTGCATACATGACGAGATAAACGTTCGCTTGTTTGACAACGATTGTTATAACCATTCCGATCATCGAACAAATTGTTCATATGAGCGAGCACGGACAATTAGCGTCATGTTCGTACAAACATTCCAACATGTTCGCTCGCCACTATTTTTAAAGGAATTCGTTTGTGTGCAATTCGTGTATCGTGTTTGTATTCGAACTCGTGTGAATATTCGCGGACTTTGCGAGAAGTGATTGGCTCATCTTTAGTTATGCGCCCAGATTATTGTGAAATACTGGAAAGTGGACAAGGTGAGAGGGGAATATAAATTAATATCCATAGGATCTCCACAATCCTTCTAACACTGCCTCCTATCCAACTAATTCAATTACTTTATCTTAATAAAAAAAAGAATACACATTTTTGAAAAATAAGACATAAGATATTATATTCCACATACAGAACCCAGTAAGAAAAAAACAATATCCTTTATCCTGGTATCGACAAAGGATACAAGTAAAAGTAAACCATGATATTCTAAAATAATCCTTCATCACACTACATTATGGATCTGCAGTAAGGTTCCAGAAGCCGATTACCCAGAAGGTTGGGTATAAGGAATATAATACAGTCAGTGGACTGAACACTTGAGACAATACTGTACTCTGCTGGTTTTCCCATTGATGTGCAGAGGACAAGCTTGTTCTGTTTCTTCTTATGATCAGTACGGCTGAGTGTGTGTTAGAAAAACTAAGAGGATCAAAACATAAAATAAGACAATGGACTTACAGTGCCAGACGCGGCTGACGCCAGAGAACATGTTCAATGACTTAACCTATTGAGCCGCTGGAACCTACCAATAGTCCACTGCAAAGCCTGTACAGCTGCAATGTTTTAACAGGTGTGAAATGGTAGATTCACAAGGACCGAATCATGATTAGCACTGAGGTTTGACCAGGAAAAAAAAAAAAAAAGTCTGTTTAAAGTCTCGGAGACTGGCTTAAGGGTTATGCCTTAAGCCTTTGTAAAGTATGGACTGCAACATGTACTAAATATTTCAACTTTTTTTTTTCTTGTAAAGCATTAGTATGTAAACCGTAGCCTAACCAGGTAATAGAGATCCACATTATTCTGCTAATCTGAGCTAATCCCCAACCTTTGGCCAAAGTCTGATAAATAATATAGCGAAACGAAGAAAATGGCGACCAATTCATTTACATGTATAAATGAGGACCCTGCCAGATAGACTTAATTAACGGGTTTTATCTTTTTCATGCACCCAAAAATATATTTGCTTTAACAGCTGGCTCTTGGCATTGAGTGTTACTGAGCGCTGCTTAGTTTACTGTTGACGGGCAAATCCAACGTTTGATCTGTTTCCCCAGATGTATTCCATTTAACATATCACCAGTCAGTCTTATACTATATCCTTCATACATATCTTTTGTAATACAGATGGATCTGGCCCTGTAACTCACCGCTGACAGTGGCAGTCTCTGGCTTTTCTCCCTACGTGGTCCATAGGGGCAGCCTTTTTCTCCTACTATGGGCCACCATGCACATCTCTCATTCTTTCCCACCTATCCACGCTCAGCAATAACTATTTAAGAGTTTTCCCTCCAACATTCTGTACCTGGACATTGTTGGTTTCTAGTAGAGATGAGAGAAGCGAATCTGCCGAATTTCGATTCACAGCTATTTGGGCATTAAATTCTCTTTGTAGCGATTCTTGAATTCGACAGATTTTGCCAAATTCGCTAAACATGGCAGCCACACATGTTGGCTTACAGCACTGTCTTTTGGTGGGAGAAAGGGATTATCCATAATTATCCATAATCCCTTACACCCGTCCAATCAGCTGCAAATCCTACTGTGATATCCGCACCTCCCCCTCTATATAAGGTGATTGGCTTCTGGAGGCGGCCAGTCGGCTGTGTATAGTGGAGAGCAGGTTGCAGCAGGCAGTTAGAGCAAGGAGAGAAATACAGAGAGATAGGGACAGAGAGGAGAGGTGGATGGATTGTGGGGGTTTCTGTGGGAGCAGTGAAGTCATTATCCAGTGTACCAAGTTACTGGGTGCAGGTTGCGCATTAAACCAAGTCACTGGCTTCTGGGTGTGCATTTTAGTAAGTCACAGTGACCATAGTGACCATCTTAATACCTCACTGGCTGCTCATTTACCAATGTCCACTGCTGTCCTGGGAGAAAATTGTATATAGCGGCTGATCCACCAACATCCACTACTGTCCATGGCAGAAATTGAATGACTGACAGGCTGATTAACATTTTTTTTTTAATTTACCTTTTCCATTTTTGACACTGTCACAGCAACAGCTGTTAAAAAAATCGCTACTCTATAATAGTCCCACTATTGTAGCTACTATAGTTTGCCCGTTTTAACCCTTAGGGGACACAGCCAGTTTTCATTTTTGCGCTTTTGTTTTTTCCTCCTCGTGTATATAAGGCCATAGCGCTTTTCAACCTAGAGACCCAAATGAGCCCTTATTTTTTGCGCAACTAATTGTACTTTGCTATGGCAGATGTAATTTTTGCCTAAAATCTGCCGGGAAACCGGAAAAAAATTATGTGTGGTGAAATTGAAAAAAAAAAATGTTTTTTTTTTTATTGGGGGGGGGTTGTTTTTACTCCGTTCACCCTAGGGTAAAAATGACTTGTTATATATGTTCCTTAAGTTGTTACGATTACAATCATATGTAACATGTATAACTTTTATTTGATTTGATGGCTTGTAAAAAATTAAAACCTTTTAAAGAAAATATATGTTTCTTAAAATCGCTCCATTCCCAGGCTTATAGCGCTTTTATCCTTTGGTCTATGGGGCTGTGTAAGGTGTCATTTTTTGCGCCATGATGTGTTCTTTCTATCGGTACCTTGATTGCGCATATACGACTTTTTGATCGCTTCTTATTACAATTATTCTGGATTTGATGAGACCAAAAATGCGCAATTTTGCACTTTGGGATTTTTTTGCGCTTACGCCATTTACCGTGTGAGATCAGGAATGTGATTAATTAATAGTTTGGGCGATTATGCACGCGGCGATAGCAAACATGTTTGTTTATTAATTTATTTATTTATTTTTATTTATAAAATGGGGAAAGGGGGGGGATTCACACTTTTATTAGGGGAGAGGATTTTGTGTTATTAAAAATACATTTTTCTTTTACTTTACACATATACTAGAAGCCCCCCTGGGGTTAGGGTTATTCCCCCTGGGGTTAGGGTTATTCCCCCTGGGGTTAGGGTTATTTCCCCTTGGGGACTTCTAGTATATGCACTCTGATCTCTCATAGAGATCCATGCAGTATAGTTATACTGCATGAATCCATGAGATCGGTGTTCTATTGCTTTTGGCTGCTGCAGCCAAAAGCAATAGAATGCAGAGCCAGGATCAGCGCCATTATGGCGCAGACCCCGGCCCGGGATGGATGTGGGGATCGCCCCCCGCAATCGCGCCACGGGGGGCGATGCCCCCACTAGACCACCAGGTATTGAGATGAGCAAGTATTTAGAAGAAGCTGTCAACTTTGACAGCTGCTTCTAAGTACTTATTTAGCGGGCACGGCGATCGGACTGTGCCCGCTAATAGCCGCAATCCCGGGCTACATGCTTCAGAGAGTGGCGGGACGTTCAGTAACGTCGTGGTGCAGCTATTGGGTTAATAAAAATACGTTTGCATGCTATTTGCAAATTTATGCGAATATTCGCAAATTTCACGAAATGAATTTCCAAGTGATTTGCTCATCTTTAGTTCCTACGGGCCATTTTTGAAGGTGTCCTGTGCCTGAATCAGTGACCTGTGCCCATTTCTTGGATTCCAAATCTGTTTCACCCCCCCTGTACTGTACTGACTTTCCTGTTGCCAATCCCTATTGCCGACCTAAACCCATGTCTCAATCTGCCTAGATCATTCCACCTGTATTGGGCGAAGTCTCTGCCTCATCCCTGAGTATGGTTCTGATTATCCAGCATATAACTTGCTGGCTACACTTGTCTCAGTGCACTGGCACCAACTGGTCCATTAAGCCAGCTACTAGCCATACCAGGACTGTGATTGTGGAGCAACCAATACCCTTTAGCACCTGACGTCTGATATGAGCACCACTCACTTATACACAAGGCAATGGAAGAATGTTTTGCACATTAAAATAAATTAAAAAAAGAGAGCTCATGCAGTGACTGCTAGAAAACCAACGTGTACATAGCCTTGTTGTTCATTAGACCATGATTAAGCGGGCATGCGTGCAAAACGCCTTGGTTTTCTAGCAGCCACTACATGAGCTCTCTTTTTTATTTATTTTAATATGTAATCAAAGTTTTTAAAATTTTCATTCTGGAGTGCCGGGACCATCACCCATTTTCTTCCATTGCTGAATCGGCGGTAGGCCTACGCCGGACCTGTGCACCCTCTATTACTGACTGAGATCCATCAAGCTATTTTGGAGGTGAGCTGACTTTCACTGTTTTATACACAAGGCAACTGGTGTTTGTTAAATTTTCCATGTAGTAATTTTCGGGACTGAACGTCTGCAGACACAATAGATCAATCATTTATGTGGCTGGTTACTTCTATTACTGTCAGCAATACACCTCCTGTTTACACGGGGAGAAAAGCTGCCAAAAATAATGATGTTTATGCCCACAGTATTCTTTACTTCAGGTTCCCTTTCATAAAAAGTGTCAAATGATATGGGTCCAGTACAGCTCTTTTTGGTTCACCATGGATATGTTTTTCAATGTACAAATATCATTTTAGATTCTTTGCTTTCCAAATGTATTCTAGGCTAGTCTATGTTTTCCTATGTATTCTAGTGTTATATCAATGTGGCCTTCCCTAAAGGGGTTTACGGTCATAGAATATTCTCAAAATTCATGGGATAGCGACTTCTTGCAAAAATATTTTTTATTCCTATAAGTTTAACTATATTAGCTGAGCTGGAAATACCCCTTTAACCCTTAGAGGACCAGGCCAATTAAAATTTTTGCATTTTTTTCACCTAGAAACCCACATGAGCCCTTATTTTTTGCGCCACTAATTGTACTTTGCAATGACAGTCTGAATTTTTTTCATAAAGTACACTGCGAAACCAGAAAAAAATTCAATGTGTGGTGAAATTGGAAAAAAAACGCATTTCTTTTATATATATATTTACATATATTTATCCTTTGGTCTATGGGGCTGTGTTAGGTGTCATTTTTTGCGCATGATGTGTTCTTTCTATCGGTACCTTGATTGCGCATATACGACTTTTTGATTGCTTTTTATTACAATTTTTCTGGATTTGATGCGACCAAAAATGCGCAATTTTGCACTTTGGGATTTTTTTACGCTTACACCATTTATTTACCATGCAAGATCAGGAATGTGATAAATTTAATAGTTTGGGCGATTACGCATGCGGCGATAACAAACTTGTTTATTTATTTATTTATTTTTATTTATAACATGGGAAAAGGGGGGTGATTCAAACTTTTATTAGGGGAGGGGGCTTTTTATTAATAACAACACTTTTTTTTTTTACTTTTACACTTATACTAGAAGCCTTGCTGGGGTTAGGGTTATTCCCCCTGATCTCTCATCTCCCATTGAGATCTATGCTGTATAGATATGCAGCATAGATTGATGAGATTGTCACAGCCGGAAGCAATCGAGTGCCGAGCCATGATCAGCACCATTACGGCGCTGGGCCCGCCGGCAGCAGGATGTGTGGACAACGTCCCGGAGGAGGGATCCACCCCATTAGACACCAGGGATGGCTGCATTCAAGTAATCTGATGCAGTTGTCAAGTTTGACAGCTTCATCCCATTACTTTATTAGCGGGCACGGCGATCGGACTGTGCCCGCTAATAGCCGCGGCCCCGGGCTATAAGTGGCACCCGGAACCACGGCGGTTCATATCGCGGCTGTCGCATGGCCCCACTTTTAACACATGTAGGCGGTACATCCAGGGTCGCCTAGGGGTTAACGCAAACACATTAAAAAGTGAGGGTAGACGAATCTCTACCTGTGACAACCGCACCTGTTCAGACTTCTGCATCATCTTCCATCTGTAAGATACAGCAAGAGTTGGCTGAATTCCTGAGTAGAGTGTACATTAATACAGCAAAAAAACATAATTTGCATAAACTGCATTTTTTGCTGTGGTTGGGGGACATTTGCTATTTGTTTTCTGTTATTTGCTGTTTGTTTGACATTAAAATGTGGTGTATGTGATTTGCAAAACTTTGTTGTTCTTTATTTATATCATATAAAAAAACTTAATATTTCTTGTCTTGATGATGGAGCTAGACGGTTAGTAACCTAAATTAAGACTGACATATTATTGTGCTGTATTCTATTCAGGTTAATGTAAACATCTATTACTCTTGTCCGTGGCTATTTAGTGGTTAACCACCTTCCATATGACTTTTTTTTCTCTCCAAATTTGTAGATTAGTTTTATGTGGTTGTTTGAATCAGAAATGTTTTTTTTTCTTAAATTAACAATCTCTTAGAATCGCTACACACAAATTCTCATTTCCTTATAGGAGACATAAAAAGAAGGATAATTAAATTGTATTCCCAGACTTGTCTGTTAGGCAGAGGTTAGTAGTTTATGAGGCCTATAAACTCTGGAATCAAGTAACCCCACCATGACACTCGCTTCTGATCACTACCCGTGCGCCTCCACCATAGCATCACAATTAGCTTCTTCTCCATATACTTTTTCAGTGAAGAACAAAAATTCAAACCATATGTCTTCATGTGAAAGATGTTATAGGCGACATGTTATACATATTCCCTATAAAAGCATAGAAAAATAGCGAGGAAAGTAACCATATCAACCCTCCTTCTTTCTCTTTCTTCCTTTTTACCTTCCTTCATATCCTCTTTACCCCATTTCTCTTCTCCCTTCTCTTCTTCCCTTCCTCTTTCCATGTATTCCTATTTCTTTCCAACACTGCTCCCTTCTTTCTTCCCTTTCTCCCTCAATCCATCCTCTTTACTTCCTTCTCTTTTTCTTTTCCATGTTACTTCCAGCCTCCTTTTCTAGTTTTCTTCCATGATACATACCTTCTTTCCTCTCCCCCCCTTCAGCTACCTCATTCATCTTCATCTTCCTCCCTTCCTTCCTTCCTTCCTTCCTTCCTTCCTATCTTCTCCTTCTTTCTCTTTCCATCATCTTTTTTCCATAATGCTTCTTCTAGCCTTTCCTTTCTTTACCTTTCTTTCCTTCCCTCCCTTTTCTTCTTTCTTTCTTCTTTTACCCTTTTCTGTTCCTGCTATTATCCTGCTATGTTTCCTCCTCCCTTACTCTTCCTTCCTAGTTTCTTCTTTTCTTTATTAATCTTTCTTTCTCTCTTTCTGCTTCTTTCTTTCTTTCTCTTTCTTTCTTTCTTTCTTTCTTTCTTTCTTTCTTTCTTTCTTTCTTTTCTCTTTCTTTCTCTCTCTCTCTGTTTCTTTCTTTCCTTCTTTCTTTTCTCTTTCTTTCTTTCTTTCTTTCTTTTTTTCTTTTCCTTCCCCCTTTCTCTCTTTCTCTCTTTCTCACTTTCCTTCTTCCCTCTTTCTATTTCATTTTTTCCATATTCCTTCTTCTAGCCTTTCCTTCCTTTAACTTATTTCCTTCCCTCTCTAAATCTCTTTATTATTCCTTTACTTCTTCCTTTGTTCTTTTAGCCCCTTTATTTCAGTACATCTTTCTACTTTCCCTCCTTTACTCTTCCTTCCTTCCTTTCCTATTTTCTTTCTTTTTTTTCTTTGTTTTATTTCTCTTCTCTTCTATTCTTTCCTCCTTCCTTCCTTTCTTCCTTCTCCATCGCTCACCTTTTTCTTTTCTTCTTCTTCTAGCCCCCTTTCTTTTCTCCAACCTTCTTTCTTTCTGTATGTCTCTTCTTTTATTCTTTACTTCTTCCTTTCTTCTTTTAGCCATCTTTATACCTTACATCTTTCTACTTTCCTTCTTTCCACTGCACTCTGTTCCGACCTTTCTTCCATACATACATTTACATCCACTATATAAATACATTATTAAAGCCGGTATGGTGATAGTTTTCCTTTAATGTCTTCCCCCTCCATTCATGCGTCCAGCATTTACATATAACTAGATAAATATTATCCAGTCTTCATTTCCTGGACACCCTTCATATAAGTTCCATCCAGAAATATAAATGTGAAATGTTATCGCCTCCGCCATTAAGCAATTTATCACCATTTAAAGAGCAAGTTCATGAAAAGTTGTCAATTAAAACCACTCACTGCCTTGACCTTTCCTTTAGAGTTTAGCAGAAAGCTTTGGAGGAAAGTGAAAGAAAACAATGGAGCATATCCTGGACTGTCAAAGGAAAACAAATACAGCTCTGCTTTCCCTTCCCGCTCTTCCTGAGAACATTATTGAAGTGCTGATCTTTGGCCCCTCGACTAGGACAAAAAGTCACAATGACTGACGTTCTCAATATTCATTTTGCCCAGAGCTCTGTTCCCTGGATGTTTGGAAGCCAGAACAGGGCTGGCTGGGGTGACCCAGAACTCCATGGAGAAAATATGGCAGTCATTGACGGGATCATGTGTGCACAGACATTAAAAACTCATTCCTCTTGTTTCTTTCCTGGATCGGGACAGGTTCCAGCCGCAACTTTTCTCATTACCTCGTATTACAGTTTTATCAACACATCGGTTCTCATCTCCAATAAGCGGACATTTCCTTATTATATTTATTATGGAAAAATTCTGCTCCAAGTCATAATTTGATATCATTCCATTCAGACCAGCTCTATTTAGGACCTTTCACAATCCACTTGTCCGTTGTGCAAGACCTTTTTTATGTAAAAATGATGTCATCAAAGGTCCATGCCTCTTCTAAATGCAAAAATGCCACAGTTTTGCTGAAAAACAAATCTGGACAATTTGGGTGTCTCTTTATAGAGTACCATCATGCATTCTTGTAGCCAAAAAGTGCAAGGGTGGTGCCCCTGCTCCATTTTAGTTGCTTCCTCTGGTATTTGGAACAGAAAGTAGATCAAACTATCGGAGAGGGAGCAGAGAGCTGTAAATAGTAGCAGAGATACAAAGCTGTCCAGACATAATGGGAAATGTAGTTTTGCAACAGCTGGAGGTCCGAAGGTTCCCCACCCCTGTTTTAAGTACAATATGTTTTTTGTGTAAGTGTAGATGTAGAGGTAATGTAAAGTCTTGGTATATGTGCTCAAAAATGTTATATGGCCATTGGGGGAAGAAGGATAATAGACCTATTAGTTATATGGCCGAATACATCCTGCTACTATAAAGGAGCTTCTAATGCATGTACAGGAGCCCACACAATAACTTGGTTGTAGGATAATCCAGAGGCGGGAAAAAATGTTAAAAGAATAGAATAATGTAAAAACCAGATGTTACCAGTATAGGATTAATCCATCTTTAATCAGCACAAGTCCTTCTCCAAGACAGAGACTTGTTTAAGGAGATGAATGATACAGATCACAATACCATGGACATCATTTCCTTCAGCAAATTCATGAATGTTCTTATAATTGCACATGCATTAACTTTTTGTACCAAAATATAGACGTAACAAAAAAGCAAATGAGAACAAAGAAAAGTACAGGAGCAAAACTGACAATATAAGCAAACAGTAGTAAAAGAAAAAAAAAGGTTGTAATGCTTTGGTGGTCATTGGGTCACTCGGGTCTTGCAGTATAATCTTAACTGTTGCTGTAGCTTTCAAGGCAGTTTTTCAGCCAAAGCCAGGAGTAGATCCAACAGAAAGGAAAAGTAATAATCATTCCCAGGGCAGTTTCTTGGCAATTTGTCGACCAAGGTAAAACACACACACAGTCAAGTACAGCATAGTCGGTAAGTAGGTGATTTTGGAAGGCATAGGTAGACTGAAGAAAAGCAGTTAGGTTCATTATGGATATAAAGGTCCCTCATTAAATAAGGTGACCACTCCAGTTGGTAAGCGGGTCCCCCCCCATTAGAAAAGCATCCCCAGTAGATGGACCAGGTAGATTATATTACCAATTATGTAAGAAGTCCAGGAAGATATTTCCCATTAGGTTGGTGGTCCAGGTAGATGATATTCCTCATTAAGTTGGTGGTGCAGGTACTGTAGATGATATTCCCCATTAAGTAGGTGGTGCAGGTAGATTATATTCCCCATTAGGCAGGAAGTCCAGGTATATAATGTTCCTCATTACATAGATGGTCCAGGTAGATTATATTCCCCATTAGGAACACAGTCCAGGTAGATAATATTCCCCATTAGGAAGGCAGTCCAGGTAGATTATATTCCCCATTACATAGTTGGTCCAGGTAGGCCCCATTAGGTACGCAGTCTAGGTAGGTATATCCCTTGGCAAATTGTTTCGAAGCAGATTGTTTCCCATAATGACACAATTCTATAGTTCTCCCCATTAGAAATGCCCCCCCCCTTCCTTTCTAAGACTTTTAAATTGCCAAATCCCTGGCAGTCAACCAGCACCTAAGGAGTGACATTATAGTGTGAACCAGGGTGCAAAAGAAGGAGACACTCTTGGCCTTTACGGAAAGCATCTGCAGCCTACAAATCTAAGCACGGTTTTTAACTGTAAGCGCATATGAAAGTGTATACAGTTGTAAACAATTCTACATAGCAATTTTTTCAGAATAAATAGGCACTCACCGACTTGTTTGTAGTAAAACATTCAAAAAATGGGTTGCGGATGCTGGAAAGTGTTTCGTGTGCATGCGCAACGTGCTCTGTCTGGCCCAATTCTACACTCCATATGCACCCCCACCTGGTGGAAGAAACAACACTGCTCCATCCTTTCTACTTTACTAGTGGTGTAATAATGGGAAGAACATAACTTTAAATAATATGTGATAGCTACAGTCTTTTACAGATATTGCATTGGACTCAAAAGCTTCACGTTACACCTCTGACTTTTACTTCCTTTGTGCTTTGGCTAAAAACTCTAATCGAAAACTGCCTGTGTGAAGAGAGCCAAAGTCAACATTTTTACTGTATTGTGTAGGGACAACCATACACATATGCTGATAGAAGCCTAAGCCAAACTGCAGAATTCATCACATTCATCAAATGCTAAAACATGGAGTGATTCATCAAAGTTTTGATGGCCATAAAATCGATTTTACAATAAAATATTTTCCTCAAATTTAAAACAGTTGGTGGATAAACACTAAGCTACCCAAGACCCCTTAAGCAGTCATATTGGCCTAAGGGCATCCAAAGGACCGCTGATTGGTTCAGACTCTGAAACGATATGGCCATAATCCAAGAGAACACACTTCCAATTGGAGGGGACTTTGCTGTCAATAACTTAACACTACAGTCTAACAATATTCATAGTCTTCTGGCTGTAGAACATAATACTGGTAAAAGCACACTTTATCAACAACCTCAAGAAGGATAGCTATGATATTGCCCCCAGATCCCTTTCGTCTTGGTGATCTTCTTTAATGGTTTTACCAGGTAAAACTCCATAAAATTAGGAGATGGACTTAAGATGCCTATATACATTCAATGACTTTTGGGCAAAAAATTGTTTTCCCGGATTAGCACAGCAGACAGCTTTGGTTTTAGCTTATCCTTCCAAGAACAAAAGGGACAGGCACTGAAAATCCACCACACCTGATGCTTATCTTCACCAAAAGATGTTGGTGAAGCAAGAGATCTAAAGATCCCCATACACACTACAGTCATGGCCAAAAGTTTTGAGAATGATACAAATATTAATTTTTACAAAGTCTACTGCTTCCGTTTTTAAAATGGCAATTTGCATATATGGAATGTTATAAAGAGTGATCAGCTTAACAGCAATTACTTGCAAAGTCAATATTTGCCTAGAAAATGAACTTTATCCCCCAAAACACATTTCAACATCATTGCAGCCCTGCCTTAAAAGGACCAGCTAACATTGTTTCAGAGATTGCTCCATTAACACAGGTGTGGGTGTTGATGAGGACAGGGCTGGAGATCAATCTGTCATGATTAAGTAAGAATGACACCACTGGACACTTTAAAAGGAGGCTGGTGCTTGGCATCATTGTTTCTTTCTGTTAACCATGGTTATCTCTAAAGAAACATGTGCAGTCATCATTGCACTGCACAAAAATGGCCTAACAGGGAAGAGTATCGCAGCTAGAAAGATTGCACCTCAGTCAACAATCTATCGCATCATCAAGAACTTCAAGAAGAGAGGTTCCATTGTTGCCAAAAAGGCTACAGGGTGCCCAAGAAAGACCAGCAAGCGCCAGGACCGTCTCTTAAAAGTGTTTCAGCTGCAGGATCGGGCTACAGGCAGTGCAGAGCTTGCTCAGGAATGGCAGCAGGCAGGTGTGAGTGCATCTGCACGCACTGTGAGGCGGAGACTCTTGGAGCAAGGCCTGGTCTCAAGGAGGGCAGCAAAGAAGCCACTTCTCTCCAGAAAAAACATCAGGGACAGACTGATATTCTGTAAAAGGTACAGAGATTGGACTGCTGAGGACTTGGGTAAAGTCATTTTCTCTGATGAATCCCCTTTCCGATTGTTTTGGACATCTGGAAAACAGCTTATTCGGAGAAGACGAGGTGAGCGCTACCACCAGTCTTGTCTCATGCCAACTGTAAAGCATCCTGAAACCATTCATGTGTGGGGTTGCTTCTCAGCCTAGGGAATCGGCTCTCTCATAGTCTTGCCTAAAAACACAGCCATGAATAAAGAATGGTACCAGAATGTCCTCCAAGAGCAACTTCTCCCAACCGTCCAAGAGCAGTTAAGCGATCAACAATGCCTTTTCCAGCATGATGGAGCACCTTGCCATAAAGCAAAGGTGATAATAACTAAATGGCTCAGGAAACAAAACATTGAGATTTTGGGTCCATGGCCTGGAAACTCCCCAGATCTTAATCCCATTGAGAACTTGTGGTCAATCATCAAAAGACAGGTGGACAAACAAAAACCAACAAATTCTGACAAAATGCAAGCATTGATTGTGCAAGAATGGACTGCTATCAGTCAGGATTTGGTCCAGAAGTTGATTGAGAGCATGCCAGGGAGAATTGCAGAGGTCCTGAAGAAGAAGGGTCAACACTGCAAATATTGACTTGCTGCATTAACTCATTCTAACTGTCAATATAAGCTTTTGTTACTCATAATACGATTGCAATTATATTTTTGTATGTGATAAAAATATCTGACAAACACACATAAAAACCAGAGGGCAGCAGATCATGTGAAAATATAAGATTTGTGTCATTCTCAAAACTTTTGGCCATGACTGTATACTGTTGGCCTAATTCACTGGGTTTGGCTTTAGTATATAGTGTTGGGGTCTTTAGGGTAGACCTTTGAGATCTCCCAATGGACCCAAGGAACTCAGTCTCCTATATCTCAGCTTTTAGGACTTCTGTATACTTTTGATATGGGAGGGAGTAGAATAATGAGGTTATCTACAGTCACGGTTGGATTTTCGGGTCTGTTGGACTCCAATGTAATTTTTAAATTCACATAATGTATACAGACTACATATATACTATATGAATGCTCAGTTTGCTTTTCTATTTTGTTAACCTAATGAAAACCATTAGGAGTCCCCGGTAGATGGGTCAAGATTAGGTCACTGGTTATACTTGTGTAAAACATAGAAAATCCAGACAAATCGTGGGCTTAGAATAAACTTAATGGCCCCATCCTCATTAATTTTCTACCGAATGTTTATATAATGACGGGGATTTAGTCTAGATCTGGTTAGATAATGGATGAATGTCTGGAGAATAAAAAATGTTACATTACTTTACAGTGTACTGCAGAGTCTAAATAAATGAGAACGGTATACATTGTGTAAGTTTGGGTTTTAGCTATGTTTTATCACTGTATTGTTTTGTTATAGGCTGGTTTGTGTAAATTTTAGGTGAAGGTAGTATCCATCACATCTAGGCAGCTGGGAATCTGGGGGGGGGGGACTACTGTAAAACTGTTTATAGTTGAAGAGGAATTCCATATACATGATCTTGGCAACACCAATCGTAGTCATCAACCTTTGATATCCACCAGGATCAAACAGGACCACCAGAGTACCAGAAAATCTTTCAGTAGGCCTATGCTCTTACCCTATTTACTTTATTCCACTGCACTCGACTTTTTAACTCATGACAGGGTGTAATAGGGATACAACCATGGCCGCCACAGAGGTTTTAAGAAGACCCTCAGCTGCCAGGAAAACCAACTGACACCCTATCATTGAGGAGATCAGATAGTGAAAAGGCCTGGCACTCATTATCTAACGGCCCAGTTTCCCAGGCTGCTATTGACTATTGACTGTAGTATCTAGGAGGCTAAACAGCTGGAATAAGATTTATCCCGAATGCTGGAAAGACCTAAAGCGAAAACCGCCAGTACCATTTTGATGTCCTCATTAATGCATGTCGGGTCACAGGATCAGCCCATCTCTAGGAGTCGGTATTCGGGGGAAAAACTATTTTTTTTCTGGCGAAGTGGCAGGGTGTCAATGAGGTGGGGCTAGGAGCATCTGTGCCCTAGACGTGTAGCGCCTCTCTCGCCGCCTTCATCCAGCCCAAAGGCGTGCCAAAAAAAAACCAAGAAGCGAGTAAAGCTTTAATATCATAAGACCTCTTATTTAACATGCATGCATACAGGGATAGTTGTCAGTCAGTGAGTAGGACTGTCCACTGAACAATTAATGAGTAGAACCTCCCACTGGACTCTTAAAGGCTACAGACACCTTTGAATTAAATTTTTTAACTCTGGCTTTGTGCTTATTATGGTGCCATAAATATTTTCTCTTTAGATTCTTAACCTGTGTGAGCTGCCCTTCAAGGATGCTCTCACCCCTTTTCACAATCTGAGCTGGTGTTTAAGGCCTCTTGCACACTTTGCAATTTGCAGTTTCCAATTTCAGACAGATCCTGTTATCCTGGGGGTATTGGTGGACAGTAAACTCAACTTTAGTGATCAGTGCCAGGCAGCAGCTGCCAAGGCTAATAAAATAATGGGATGCATCAAAGGGGTATAGATGCTAAAGATGAGAACATAGTTTTGCCTCTTTATAAATCACTAGTCAGACCACATATGGAATACTGTGTACAGTTTTGGGCACCGGTATATAAGAAGGACACAGCTGAACTAGAGCGGGTGCAGAGGAGGGCAACAAAGGTAACTAAGGGAATGGGGGGGTTACTGTACCAGGACAGGTTATCAAGTTTGGGGTTATTTACACTAGAAAAAAGACGTCTTAGGGGCGATCTGATCACAATGTACAAATATATGAATGGACAGTACAGAGATCTTTGTAGTGGTCTTTTTACTCCTAGATCTGTAACCATGACAAGGGGGCATCCTCTACGTCTAGAGGAAAGAAGATTTCATCATCAGCATCGACGCGGGTTCTTTACTGTACGAGCGGTAAGACTGTGGAACTCTCTGCCACATGAGGTTGTCATGGCCGATTCATTAAATAAGTTCAAGGGAGGCCTGGATGCTTTTCTTGAACAATATAATATTACAAGTTATGGGCATTAGATTTCTGGTGATACGTTGATCCAGGGATTGTTCTGGTTGCCATTGGAGTCGGGGGGGGGGAGTTTTCTCCCTGTGGTGGGGTGGTTGTTGTCTCCCTAGTGGGGGTTTTTGCCTTCCCTGGATCAACACAGTAGGGTTTCCCTAGGTTGAACCTGATGGACTCTTGTCTTCTTTCAACCTTATTTACTATGTTACTATGTTACTATAGTCTATGGTCCCATGTATACAACCATGGATGCCATGATTTGCACATTTCACTGGGGTCTCAACTGCAAAAAAAAAAAATGGGATGTCATTATATGTACCATATTTTTTCCAGGCTCCATACACTATTATTAGCCACACTGTCCATGATTGTGGGCAGCCCATAGATGACACTACATCTAGCGTCAAAGCATTTTTCGGTCAATGGTTTCACGGGCTACAAAAGCATACAGATGAGTGTAGGAGGTCCAAGAGTAAGAGAGCAGTAAGTCCATATGACCGACTTTCTCTGGCTCTTATTAGCAGCTAAAGGGTAGAAAACTTTTAATGAAGACTTTTCAGAAAGTTGTTCAGTTGGGGTCTGGATGCTCAGATTCCAACAAATCGAGAGATAGGAGAAGCGCTTGGTTTCTCTCACTGCTTTTCAAGAGATGGGCACCATAGACTTACTATAGTCTCCTGCAGCGAGTCTGTGAATAAATTGATCAAAACTTTTGATATGTCCTTGTGACATTTTAAAAGTTTTTTTTTTTTTTTTTTTGCATGACAGTGGCGCATTTGGTTTAGAAAGAGAATAAAGAAAGAGTGAAAGTAAAAGATAGGAAACTTCCTGAGGCATTACGGTCTCTCTGGGTATTTGTCAGTAAACAAATTGAATGACAACCAATTTGTTATATACTTTGACTGTCATTATAATGTGTAAGGTATGATCAGAGAAATTCTGGAATAAAAATGTATTTTTTTTTTTGTTTTATGTTAAAAAGTTGTTTGGTCATTCCATTGGTTACCTAATACTCTGTCATCGTGTCTGTGCCACCATCGATTAGCCGTGTTTTTATTAGGACATGCATCATTTATTTTCTGTATAACTTTCACTGTTCCTAGTTTTCATATTGTTGTACGATTCTATAAACAATCAATTTCCAGCTGATGAAAGGCCTGACAAACAAAGCCATGGTGGCAACTGAAAGGCTTATTAGTGGAAGGTAATGATATCCATACAAGCATGTTCCTGGGAGAGAATTCCGAGGCAAGTGAAAGACGTGTGCCTCATTTATGGTTGGATCCTGACCATATACATCATAGACATTAAAAAAAAAGGGCTTTCTATTTCTATAATTCACTTAAGGAATAACAGTTAATTGTTGGGGCTTTTATAGCAGCAGGACCCCAACCAATAGTATCCCACCAGACATTATTGCTATTTATCTTATTGAAGCATGTGAAGCTTATCCAGGAGATCTGGAGCTCTAAAGGACAATAAAGCAGACCTGTCAGTAGTAGTAGACTACTCAAGTGCCCGGGGGGCGTCTCCCATCATGGAAAGAGCCCAAGCCCAGTCATTCTCTCTGTTGAGCGCGCACATAGCTTCCGACAGGGATTTCTTGGCGGTAGGACGGATCCGGGACTTCGAGGAAGGGTATGTACAAGGGGCTTTAGCGGGGATCGGGCGGCCTTCACCCCGGCAGCCGGAGTGACAGGTCTCCTTTAAATAATAAGAGATGAACTGACGAACCCTGGACTCTTGCCATGCTTCGTTATCCCCTATGACATTTATATATTATGAAACAGACTGCTAACAGGTCCTGTTTGCATTAAATGAAATATATCCCTTTTTCACCAACTTTTTAGCTTAGGGTGCAGTTACACGGGGCGATTATTTACCCAATCAGGCAGAATCTGACAAATATCACCCTGTATAATAAAGTCACTGAGAATGGCTGCTTTATTGTTTTTTTTACTACACTAGCAGCACAATTACTTAGGTTTTAGGCTATTAACTCCATTCTCGCAACAGACTGAAAATCCACTGCAAGAATGGAGTGCCCCATACTTTAATAGTATTTGTAGTGGATTTCTCTGCAAAACTTGTAATCGTGAAATCCACAGCAATACGGTACGTATTAATGGATCCTAAGAAGCCTTCCTACTCTGTACTCATTACCTGTCTTGATTGCACCGTTTGAACCCATTACTCAAAAAAAACAACTGTCCACACAATCAATCACACTCCAACCTCTCCACCATGGCCAAGACCAAAAAGGCAAAAGGGACAAAATTGTAGACCTGTAAAAGGCTGGGATGGGCTACAGGAAAATAGGCAAGCAGCTTGGTGAGAGGGCAACAACTTGGTGAAATTATTAGAAAATAGAAGAAACACAAGATGACTGTCAATCTTCTTTGTTCTGGGGCTCCATGCAAGATCTCACTTCGTGGGGTAATGATGATTCTGAAAAAAAGATCAGAATCGGCATGACAATGACCCAAAATGCACAGCCAGTGCAACTAAGGAGCGGCTCCATAAGGGTGACCCAGCCAGTCTCCAGACCTGAACCAAATAAAAATATTTGGAAGACGGCGAAGCAATGTTTCCCAGCGAAAGCCCCAAAACCTGAAAGATCAGGCAAAGATCTTTATGGAGATGTTGGACACAATCTCTACAGCAGTGTGTGGAGCGTTCAGGTGAAGATACATGGTTAGTCTATCCACATTAATTTACTACCTCTGTGTCCACTGTCAATCACAGGGGGTAGAAGTATGTTGGCAAGCATAAGGGGGGTGAATAAGAAGAGATGGTCTGGCTAACTCTGGGCTCTGCTGGGGAACACCCCAGTATCCCTTTAAGCAATATTTTTTTTCTAATGACACATTCCCTTTAAGATATTCTTCCTAAGTAACAACCTCTAGGAATGGACACCAATATTTGTTTGCATAAGACTCGTCCTTACGGGCTGCTCTATGAGATCTGACTTTGGGCTGCTCTATGAGATCTGACTTTGGGCTGCTCTATGAAATCTGACTCTGTATCTACAACAGCCACATGGATGAGACCTACGTAAATAAACAGTGATACATTCCACCCATATGTGAGATCCTATAGATTGGGAATAACTCTACTATACTATACTCTATGTTAGGAACTTCTAGTTCTAGCATGCTTGGATATTTTACAGCTATTTACAAAGTAATAGAATCTACATTGTTTCCGAAACTGCTGTGTAGGTAGAGGTATACAGAGGACTTTGTGCACTGTACTGAAGTCATTAATGATTTGTGTCTTGATAGCTACTACTATGTAGATGCGACCATCTGAATCCAATTATACATTGTGATGTATTTTACAGCTGCACATACGTCTGTTGTCCATGAGGAATATTTTAGGTACTTAAGTAAATCCCTGGGAGTGGTTAAGGTACATATTTTACACATACTTTAAAATGCACGGTTAGTTTAAACTGTTGCTGAACAGTCTCAGATGTGGAACCAAAATCTTCCATTCAGGCACATATTAAAATTACAACGAGAGGGAATGTGTAGTTTTTCCTGTGAACGGTCCCTGTTTCTGTGGTTTCTGAGAATAAGACAGCCAGGACCACCTTTAAGAATGAAAAAAGGGATTCAATGATGCATTTAGGAAAATAACGTACTTGTGTGCTGGCTTGTAACACTTTATATAGTTGAGAATTGTTTTGTTTTGTTGGGGTTTTTTTGCTTCTCATGTGGCCCTATTACACAGCATGATTATCGTGCGGAAAATCGTTATATCATTCAGATTTAAACCATAATCGTCAGGTGTAATTGCAAGAAACAATCGAAAAATCGTTGGACGATGATTTAGATCTGACCGTAAAATCATCGTTAATCTTTCGCTGTAATTCCACATTCGTTCACTAATTGTTGAGTGTAATTGCAAATCGTTCATTCTTTTACTGGGATCAGATGGAGTAAACGATTATTACAACAATCATAACTAGCGACTATTGTTCTGTGTAATATGGTGAACGATTTCAGGTTAACGATAAACAATCTCATTTGAGATTGTTTATAGTCATGGTCCTTTTACACAGAGCGATAATTCGCCCAATCGAACGATTAACGATTTCAAAGTAACAATGAGTTTTTTTAACGATCAGTGTTTAGACGGAACGATATATCGTTTGAAAAAAATCGTTATTGCGATCATTTTAAGATCGCTTAAGCCCATCTCACATGGGCTCGTTGAAAGACTGTTTACACTAAGCGATCTGTGAATTTTCAGTGAACGACCAACGATGATTTGAGAACTTGTTGAAAGATCAAGATGAACGATTTACGGTTCGTCGCTTGATCATTTGATGTGTTTACACGAGCCGATTATCACTCAAATGCGATCGTTTTCATGAAAATTCGAATGATAATCGATCCATGTAAAAGGACCATTAGTCGTTAATTGTTAAAAATTGCTTCGTCTAATAGGAACCTAAAGATATGTTAACACAGGGGATCAGAAAATCCATGACAGAAATTTGTGGCCTCTGAGACAAATGATTTCCCCCCAGCAGTAACTAGTTAGGAGCTCCGGACCGCCCACATGACTAGATAAGTAAGTTTTAAAAAGTACTTTTTCAGGACATATAACTAACACTCATAGCTGATAATAGTGCTGGGGGCATGAAGGCAATTTTTCCATGATTAATTCCCTTTAAGCCTTTTCAATCCCCACCACTAAACCAATCATCTTTCTAATAGGCCTCTATCATGTAATGCGCTGTTTGTGTGTGTAGTTGTGGGCCCAGACTAATGGCCAGTACCTAGCAGGATCTTAGGAGGTGCACTGCATGCCGGGAGATATAGTTTTCCAGCCAGGCGCCATTTTGAAAATCCAAAATGATTCTGATTTTGGAACAAATGATCGTAACAGCGTAGAATTGCGGGAAGGTGTCGAAAAGCCTCTAGGTGAGTGGGTTTGGGGAAATTTTATTTTAGAAAAAATCACTGGAATACCCTTTTAAGACCTGTGCATTCATAATATAGAAGTTAAGTTCAGTAAAAGTTACCCTTTATATAACGACCTTTGAGTCCCAATATTTTGGTCTACATTGTACACACAACGTCATGGGCACTTACCTATCACCCGCCACAACATCACTAACAGGGGAGTGCCCAAGGTGTTGAAGGCTTTCCACATCATGTAGACCTTCATTGACAAAAAGTGTTGTGGGTTCACAGAGGACCAAAAGGTTTGTAGAATCACTTGTGACATCAACATCTTTCTACCAACCAATATCACCAGGTTAAACTACACTATAACACTCATCATCTATTTCCTGGGATGCCACAGTTCCATCTCTGGACTACAGTGGAGTAGCATAAAAATATCTAGTAAAACATGGGTATATACCAGATCTCTATGACACGGAGTAATAATTGACTGAATGTTCCCGATTCAGCCGATTATCGCTTTGTGTAATAGCGACCTAAGTCAGTTGCCGAAGATGTGTTACTGCTTGCCTGGCCCACAGAAGAGCTGGAGATCACATGTCCTCTGTCTCAGAAGGGAGGTGGAGGATGGAGGAGTGGAGACAGAGTGGACCAGACAGTGAGGCATCAACATGTAATACAGACAAATGGACCATAAATTCATGTAATGGAAAACTTTTACAAACAAGCTTGGATTATGGATGGGGATTGAACAAGGTTAACAATTACCTACTCGGAGTACCTCTTCAACATTTGCCTGGAATTGCTGGAATTGGTTAACCAAGTAATAACCAAGGCCTGGTTGAGTTCTTTTTGCTATATCGGGTGCTATTATCTTGGGTCGTGCGGGATGGGGGAGGGAGAGCCGTGTGTGAATGGTTTTATGTGTGCGGGTGAGTGTTAAGTTTGTCCTCAATTGGGAGTTCGCTCTCTACATACTCATACCCCCCTTTTGGTTTGCCGGTGCAAGGCACCCTGTTAATACTTCCTGTATAATGCTTGTATTTTCCATACGCTGTCAAGCGGCTTGAGCACCGCTACCGTAATTATGACATATGTATGCTTGTATGTACTGCTATTATGAAAAATTGATAAATAAAGGTTTTGAAAAAAAAAAACCAAGTAATAACCCACTCCCATACATCCTACTTGATTCAAATAACAAATATTTTTTTTTTTTTTTAAACTCAGTTTTATTAAAAATGTATAGAAAAGCAGTACAAAAGAAAATTAGCACATGTATCATCAAAAAAGGGGAACCACGAACAATTCCATCATGGTCAATAGAATGGTAAGTATGACAAGAGGTACTGCATAAAGGTAACTTACATTCAGAAATAACTCATTGCAGACATATATATAACAGAGGTGATTCAATGACACACATAACCACGTTAAGTCCTATCCGGGGGGGATACTGTCAGGTGTGAGTCTTTCCACGCGCCCCATACTTTAGCAAATTTTTTAGGGCATTTACGGTGTAAATAAACAATTTTATCATACATCATTACGGTGTTGACCTGTTTTTTCCACATGTGAAGATTAGGGGGACGGGGGTCCATCCATCTGATGGCAATGGACTTACGAGCAAGAAATAACGTCTCCCTCAAAAAGGTGCGCTGGTGGGGCGTCCAGACCTCCTCCTCCAACAAGCCGAACAGGCACACTGATGGCGACAATGGGACCGGCACTGAAAGGACCGAGGATAGTAGTTGGATTACCGCACCCCAGAAAGAGGCAATAGATGGGCATATCCACACCATGTGCCAAAAGTCTGCAGGACCAGTTTGGCACCTGGGGCATATAGGGGCCGGAATGCGCCCCATACGGAATAATCGTTGGGGTGTTAAGTATGCTTGGTGGATAAAATACAGCTGGATCAGCTTATTATTGGCAGCTGGGGATACGTGTCTGTGAGACTCTAATAGGGCCTCACAGTCCTCGTCATCTAGAGTAGGGATATATGCTTTCCATTTATCTAGCGCCGGAAGAGGGCTGGACGCCGCCACCGCAGTGATCAGGTGGGAGTAGAGAGTGGAGACTAGGCCTCCTGGACCTTGGGATCTGATTACCCCTATCAAGGGGTGCGAGGACAATGAAGTCGCTGGGGTGGGGAACTGCGCGTTCAGGGCGTGGCGCAATTGGAGATATCTAAAAAAGGAAGTACGCGGGATGCCAAAGGAATCTCTTAGGGAGTCAAAGGTTCGTATGGCATGGTCTACATACATGTCACTCACATATAGGACCCCAATCTGAGCCCAATAGTTCCGTTCAGGGAGGGATAACAAATGCGGGAGAGAGTGGTTATTCCATAGTTACCCTTTATATAATGACCTTTGAGTCCCAATATTTTGGTCTACATTGTACACACAACGTCATGGGCACTTACCTATCACCCGCCACAACATCACTAACAGGGGAGTGCCCGAGGTGTTGAAGGCTTTCCGCATCATGTAGACCTTCATTGACAAAAAGTGTTGTGGGTTCACAGAGGACCAAAAGGTTTGTAGAATCACTTGTGACATCAACATCTTTCTACCAACCAATATTACCAGGTTAAACTACACTATAACACTCATCATCTATTTCCTGGGATGCCACAGTTCCATCTCTGGACTACAGTGGAGTAGCATAAAAATATCTAGTAAAACATGGGTATATACCAGATCTCTATGACACGGAGTAATAATTGACGGAATGTTCCCGATTCAGCCGATTGTCGCTTTGTGTAATAGCGACCTAAGTCAGTTGCCGAAGATGTGTTACTGCTTGCCTGGCCCACAGAAGAGCTGGAGATCACATGTCCTCTGTCTCAGAAGGGAGGTGGAGGATGGAGGAGTGGAGACAGAGTGGACCAGACAGTGAGGCGTCAACATGTAATACAGACAAATGGACCATAAATTCATGTAATGGAAAACTTTTACAAACAAGCTTGGATTATGGGTGGGGATTGAACAAGGTTAACAATTACCTACTCGGAGTACCTCTTCAACATTTGCCTGGAATTGCTGGAATTGGTTAACCAAGTAATAACCCACTCCCATACACCCTACTTGATTCAAATAACAAATATTAAAAACACGCTCAACAATGTTGGCAGCAAATAGACTGTTGGTAAATCTTGATTTTCCACTCACAAAAATTGCTTTCTGTAAGGATCTGAAGTGTCAAACAACACAGATAAAGGCACATGGACACCCAAGCTCCTTACAACTGGCAGTTGTCATCTTCACTTTCCACTTAGTGGTCTTTCTTGGATGGATTTACCATGCAGAGAAAGATGAAACTGGCAAAAACTTGACTTTCCAATGCCAAAATACAGCTTTTTACTGCTGTTAACGTTCGTCTGACAAGTCCTAATGTGCAGCCCGGATACATTTTTTCCTTACTCTTTAATTTCACTTGGATTTGGATGTCAAACTTGTCTTCACATTTTCGAAGTATTTTTGTTTTTTGTTTTTTTCGACTTTTACATTTACGGTTTCATCCACAGCATTTATGCAACTTAAATTTAACTAAAATGCAAAATAAGACGAAAATATTAAGTATCAGGTTTAGTAGGAATTTTTGGCACTGTTTAAAATATAAATGTTACCATTGGTCACAAACACAGATGAAATTCGGGGACTGGAAGGGAACATTTTGTTTTAATCCATAAGTTACTGAGTTGTTTTAGTAATAATTTTTGAGTGTTCACATTTAGTTATAGTTTATGCTTTGGCCTCCATAGTTTATGCTTTGGCATCCAGTTTATGGCGTGCTGTAAAAAATTCTCATTAACCATGTGTGGGTGAGCAATACATTCATCAAATGCAAGTTCAAGTGTAACATATCTCAGATATCAGACTATACTGTTATTTTTATGTATGAATTCACGTCTAAGCTTCTCTATACGTTTCCCATGAACACTTTATATCATACCTTTTCAATTATTACCAACAAGAATTCTAATAACCGCACTAGGTAAGATCCCAGATACATTTTTCCTTTTGGTTTTGCTTATGTAATTTAATTTTGTAAATGTGCAAACCAGCATCTATGACCACTCCACTATGGCCACCATCGAAGGAGAAAGTCATGGAAAGGTTACAACCAGAGCTGAGCAAACCTCTCGAACGTTCGGGTTCGCAATCTGCATATGAACCCCGTTGCCTGGAGACGATGGATGTAGCTGGAAAACATAGATACAGCCTATGGCCTATGGCTTTACCCATGTGTTCCAGGCACACACTGCATCCACTGTCACCAAGTGGAGAGATTTAAACACTCATAGTTCGGGTTTGCGCAAACCCAAACTTTCGTCAGGTTGCTTATTTCTAGTTTTAATTATTAAGGTCTTGTGTTCATTGTCTCTTTTTCTTTCTTTCTTGGCCTCTTAGCACTCTATATATTATTATCTATGGATATTATTCCGGCCAACTTCTAAATGTGCCTACAATGAGCATATGAAGATTGGTGCAAAGAAAGTTACTGGTAGATCTGGTGCAAACCCGTATATCTATTTGAACTCATGACCAAAATAAAGTTTATTTGGTACAACGGACAACAAGTTTCAAGTCAGTTCCAATCATGGGATATGAGCCTCCAAATTGGGCAATGGAAGAAGACAGTCTGGTCTGATGAAATACATATTCTTCTACACCATGTTGACTTGGACATTGTGATGTTATGGATAATGTTCTGCAGTGTCCTGGCATCATGTAGGTGTTGCTTTGATACACACCATCTTCCTAAGCATCTATCTACCAAGACCCACCTTCATGGCAGCAGGACACCCTAATGATAGTGGTTTCTTTCAGCAAGATAGTAATCCTGGCCACACTGCAAAAATAGTCTAATAAGGAACGTGGGAAAGAGATCGAGGTGGTGACTCGACCTCCATGTTCCCCAGATGTCAATCTGAACGATCATCTGTGGGACGTGCTGGAGAAAAAGTCCCATCCCTGGAGACCACACCTCACATAGGACCACAGGACACCTTCAGAGGAGTACTGGTCTTGATGGGTCCGAGCTGTTGTAGCCAGGGGAATATCAGGTTGTAAAGTCAAGGCTAATCGGTGTATTTCTAGTTAATATCCACCACTCCAATTTGGTTTTCTGATACCATATACACCTCACCAGCAGGACCTGACACAGCTTGACATTTCATAAAGTTTACCCTGGGACTTATACACTAATACACTGTGTTGGGTAACAAGTGAATGCTCTGTTCGCATGTGCACTTTATAGACGTGTTAATGTTACACAGGAAACATCTACAATGTCGACATACATACAGGTGGAAAGGTATACAGTAAAATTTAATATGTGGTAAACCATAGACATGTAAGAAACCAACAGTTACACCTCCCCACCCCGACTTTATAAGATGCTTTAATGTGCAATGAATGTAATCATGGATGGTGTTTCCACCATTGGGTTGCGCATTTGATGTCTATGAGGTGTCTGAAAGACATATTATCCACTTTGGTTAGGAAAACTTCTACACAAAGATCCACAAGGAGAAAATTGCATAGTTTCATTTCTGATTTATAGAGACCTCATTCTTCTGGCTGCTATCTTAAGAAAATGCTTTTAAAAAGGCTACTTAGTCGTATCCTGTATTAGGTTTGTTAGAATTGGCCAAGATTTGTTTTTCCATTTCTTGGCCAGGGAGGAGGAAAGTACATCTATGGTGACTTTAAAGAGACTCTGTCCGTAGGTTTATACTGTCCTATCTAAGAGTAGCATAAACTAGTGACAAAGAATCTGAACAAAATGATGTATCACTTACATTGTTCTGTGCAGATGATCCAGAGATCCCCTCCTGAATAACATGGACAATAAGTAGTCCTCTCCATTATGTGCATGAGCTCGGTAGTCCTCAATATTCATGAGAAGGAGAAAACTCCACCCACCAGCTGCTGATTGGCAGTTATCTATCTATGCTGTGTATAGGCAGTCATATGTCAATCAGCAGCTGGCGGGGGAGTGGTGTGGTGTGGTATGGTATGGCAAGAATCCTATTCTCCTGCATATTAGGAGAACGGCTGAACAGAATGATGTACGTAAGAAGAGCAGCTACAGAATAGAAGCACTCATTTTCATTGTTATTTTCAATATGTGGCTCCAAGCACATAGAGTCTTCAAAAGGTTACATTACTACTATAGGTGAGTCTATACAATTTTAATCCATAAGGTTAAACGGCAGAGCAAAACCACAGAGTAGAATGGAGGTCTATCCTCCTCAGTGATGAGTCCTGACAATGATAACTGGATTTTGGTCTAGAATAGAGATGAGAGAACATCGAACATCTGATGCAGCTCTAGGGAGTCCAAAAAATATATAGATACAGCCTATGGCCTATGGCTGTATCCGTGTTTTCCAGGAAGCCTTGAGGCTACATCCAACTTCTTCATCCACTGATAATTAAGTGCCACACACTCAATGTATGCTAATCTTTAGTCTGGAGACCAAATGGGCAACACCAAGAAGATGTCTTTATGAGGAAAAGTCACACCAGTCGCACTCTTAGAATTATTATGTGAGGTGGCATACTGTACGGTAGCCAGAACCCTTTTAGTCTTCATTCCAGGAATACTAACAGCTCAACGATACACTGATTTAGTAGAACAGGCGCTTTTCAGCCAGTGTCTAAATAGGCATGCTTAAACACAACAACACTATGTTGCTTGTTTTACTGTGAGCAGTCTAGAAAAAAACAAATGGCCAACACAACCAATACCTCTGTTCACACTACGCAGGTAAAATACAGGCAAAAAATAAAACTGCATTTTTACTGGTATTAAAGGAGAAGTCCAGCGATTTCTAAAAGCCAGAAGCTGCAGGTGGAGGGGGGGGGATGGGTATAAGTAACAACTTACCTCTTCCCGTTCCTGCGGTGAGCGCTGTGAGCAGCCAGGGGACCCCACTGGGCTCCTGGATCTCCGGGGTGTCCACGTCATGACCCGGCTGATGAACTGGCCACTCAGCCAGTCATTGATTGGCTGAGCGTCTAGTCCATCAGCTGGGACAGGCTTTTTCCCCTCTCGAGTCGTGATATCATCACAAAATTTCTTCCAGGGGGGGTCCCGAGGCCACTCCAGCCACTCACTGTGGGCCACGGGGAGAGGTAAGTTCCTACTTGTAGTCAATTTCCCCCTCCCCCTGCAGGCTGCTAGCTTTTAGAAATTGCTGGACTTCTCCTTTAAAAGAAGAATTACCATTATGCAGTCCTGAAACGGTAATTTTTAGGTTAGGAATGTTTACGAGAACTGATAGCGGGAGCGGCAGATATGACAGTCAAGCTTCCTCTCTCTGGAAAGATGAGGTTCTTCTTACTGGGACACACACATTGAGTGGTTTGTTGGGAATCCCCCATGACAACTCAACATCTGTATAGGAACATATATCATATATGCCCCAAGGTTTATCACATGTAAGTGTGTAGAACATTGATTAGTATGGACATAGTTCATCCAACCACAAATTTCAACCATATGTCATAATTTCTATGGCCAAATCATTTTGTAAAGGTTGTCTCTCTGACATGTGAATTGTGTCTTTAGGCCCATAATATATTATGTTTTCTGACCTTCTGTACAAAAAATAGCACTTTAAGCTAGTGAGAGGGTTTAGTTTCCTTAAAGTGTAGATCCATTGTTGTAGGAACCTTAAAGCGTTTTTCTGCCTAAGGACCAAGCCTATTTGGGCTTTAATGACCAGGCTCATTTTTCAAAATCTGACCTGTCTCACTTTATGCGCTTATAGCTCAGTGATTCTTTAACGTATGCTAGCGATTCTGAGAACGTTTTTTCGTAACATATGGTACTTTATGTTAGTGGCAAAATTTGGTCACTGTCAAAATATCATGAAAAATTAGAAAAATTTGCACTTTACAAACTTTGAAATTCTTTGCTTCTAAAAAAAGAAAGTCACATGACAAAAATTAGTTAGTAAGTCACATTATCAATATGTCCTCTTTATTCTGGCTTCATTTCGTAAACATATTTCACTTTTTTAGGGTGTTACGGGGCTTAGAAATGTATCAGCAAATTATCAAATTTTCATGAAATTTCCAAAACTGATTTTTTTAGGGACCAGTTCTTTTTTAAGTTGATTTAGGAGGCTTGTATACTCGAAACCCCTATAAATGACCACATTTTGGAAACTAGACACCTTAAAGAATTAATCTAGGGGTATAATGAGCATTTTAACCCTACAGGGGCTAGAGGAAAAAAATGGAAAATAGAAATTTTCCAATAATATATTTGTTAAGATTAAAGTATCTCATTTTCATAATAAACATGAGAGAAAATGCACCCCAAATTTTGTAACACAGGTTCTCCTGAGTACAACAGTACCCCATATGTGGGCATAAACCACTGTATGGGCACACAGCCGGGCTCAGAAGGAAGGGAGCGCCAATTAGCATTTCCAGTTCAGATTTTGCTGAAGAAGTTTCTGAGCGCCAGGTGCGTTTGCAGTGCCCCTGTAGTGTCAGCAGAATAAAAAAAAAACAAAAGTCACCCCATTTTGGAAAGTACACCCCTCAAAGAATACATCTTGGGGTGTGGTTACCATTTTGACCCAACAGGTATTAGAGGAAAGTACTCAAAAGAAGACAGTAAGAATGAAAAATAGAATTTTTCCAACAATATGTTTGTTTAGTTTGAAATTTCTCAATTTCACGAGGATCAGGGAAGAAAACTCACACCAATATATGTAACACAGGTTCTCCTGAGTAGAACTGTACACCATATGTGGGCATAAACCACTGTATGGGCACACAGCGGGCCTCAGAAGGAAGGGAGCATTAATTAGCATTTTCAGTGCATAATTTTTCTGAAGAAGTTTCTGAGCGCCAGGAGCGTTTGCAGTGCCCCTGTAGTGTCAGCAAAATAGAACCCCCCCAAAAATCACCCCATTTTGGAAACTACACCCCTCAAAGAATGCATCTTGGGGTGTGGTGACCATTTTGACCCCACAGGTATTAGAGGAAAGTATTCAAAAGAAGACAGTAAAAATTAAAAAATTTAATTTTTCCAATAACATGTTTGTTTAGTTTGAAATTTATCAATTTCACGAGGAACAGGAGAGAAAACTCACCCCAATATATGTAACGCAGGTTCTTCTGAGTATAACGGTACCTCATACGTGGGCATAAACCACTGTATGGGCACACAGCAGGCCTCAGAAGGAAGGGAGGGCCAATTAGCATTTTCTGTGCATGATTTTTCTGAAGAAGTTTGAGCGCCAGGTGTGTTTGCAGTGCCCCTGTAGTGTCAGCAGAATAGAACCCCCCCAAAAGTCACCCCATTTTGGAAAGTACACCCCTCAGGGAATTCATCTTGGGGTGTGGTGAGCATTTTGACCCCACAGGTATTGGAGGAAAGTATTCAAAACTAGACCGTAAAAGTGAAAGAAAATAATTTTTTCCAATAACATGTTTGTTTAGTTTGAAATTTCTCAATTTCACTAGGAACAGGGGAAAAAAGCATGCCAACATTTGTAACGGAGGTTCTCCTGAGTACAATGGTACCCGATATGTGGGCATAAACCACTGTATGGGCACACAGCCGGGCTCAAAAGAGAAGGAGTGTGATTTTAGTTACAGGCAATATGTTGATGTTTACTGGTTATCTGGGGTGGTAATGGACAATCTCGGGGTGTTTACTGGCTATCTGAGGTGGTCACGGGCAATCTGGGGTGGTTACGGGCAATCTGGGGGTGTTTAGGGTGTTTACTAGCAGTATGGGGTGGTTATGGGCAATCTTGGGGTGTTTACTGGCTATATGGGGTGGTTATGGGCAATCTTGGGGTGTTTACCGGCCATATGGCGTGGTTATGGGCAATCTTGGGGTGTTTACTGGCTATATGGCGTGGTTATGGGCAATCTTGGGGTGTTTACTGGCTATCTGGGGTGGTTATGGGCAATCTTGGGGTGTTTACTGGCTATCTGGGGTGGTGACGGGAAATCTGGGGTGGTTGCGAGCAATCTGGTATGGTTGTGAGCAATCTGGGGTGGTTACAGGCAATTTGGGGTAGTTACAGGCAGTCTGTGGCAATCTGGGGTGGTTACGGGCAATCTGTGGTGGTTATGGGCTGTCTGGAATGGTTATGGGCTATCTGGGGTGGTTACAGGCTATCTGGGGGGGATAAGGGCAATCTGGGGAGATTATGGGCAATCTGGGGAGATGACAGGCAATCTGGGGTGGTGAGGGGCAATCTGGGGTGGTTATGGGCTGTCTGGGATGGTTATGGACTATCTGGGGTGGATACGGGCAATCTGGGGTGGATACGGGCAATCTGGGGAGATTACGAGCAATCTGGGGAGATTACGGGCAATCTGGGGAGATTACGCGTGGTTACAGGTAATCCAGGGTGGTTATGGGTAATCCAGGGCACTTGACTTTGGTGACAGGCGTAAAAAAGTGCCGGCACCATTTGGAACAAGCGATCAGCGATATATAGTATACACCGCTGATCACTTGTACTGGGACCACACCGGGTGGTCCCCGATCATTGCCCCATGCTCTCCGCCACCTCCGGTGGTGGAGAGAAAGGAGCTTTGATCATTTTTAGGAATCCATCACTGTGAACAGAGTCTGCTCACAGTGATGGCGGCGCCCATCTTGGATCAGATGGCCGCCCAGGGAGGGGAGGGTCAGTGACCAGGTCACTAGGGTTAATTCTGGGGACAGGGGGGACATGTTATCATCTCCTCTCACCGTGGATTCACGGTGAGAAGAGATTGAAGCGTTCAGCTGCGCTGGCAATGTCCGTTACCGGTGGCCGCCGTTATACTGATAATAACGGCGATCGCCGGTGAGGGGACTTGCCGGGACTGACTACACACTCTGCCCCAACCACTCAGCTACCTCTGGTAGCTGAGAGGAGGGGGCTGCGGGCATTACCGGCGCCGCTACACTATTCTGCACCATCGCCATAAAGAGCTGATAGCAGCAGCTTAGAGCCCATTAGTGATCTTCGTAAAAATCCGTATCGTCGGTCACAAATACCATAATACATGTATTCTCTGGGTCACTACGGTTATGGTGATACCACATTTGTGTAGGTTTTTTTAACTATTACCACTTTGGCGCAATAGAAACTATCTTCCTAGCCGAAACCCACAAAAACTGTCGATCCATAGCGTTCTTATCTTTTGCGCGACAGAGCTGGTTTGGGGCTTATTTTTTGCGGGAAGATCTGTAGTCTCTATTGATACCAAGTTTTATATGTATATGACTTTTTGATCTCTTTTATGACGTATTTTCTAAAGTGGATTGATAAAATACAGCTATTCTGGTACTGTTTTTTTATTTATTTTTTTACAGCGTGTGTCGTGCGGTATAAATATTGATATAGTTTTATTGATTGGGTTGTTACGGACGTGGCGATACCAAATATGTATACGATTTGTGTTTTTGATCACTTTTATGTAACGTTTTATAGTTCATGGGGAACGTAATGCATCTTTATTATTGGGGGACTGGGGGGTATTTTGTGTGTTTGGTGCACGTTTTTTTTTTTTTTTTTTTTCAGATTTACACTAGTGTACATTACTGTACACTAGTGTACATTACTGTACACTAGTGTACTACTGATCAGTGATCATTGATCACTGATACTCAATACACTGCATTACTATTGTAATGCAGTGTATTGAGGATGTGTCAGCTACTTGCTGACAGGCATCTGCTCGGCCATACCTCTGTATGGATGAGCAGAGGCATCTCCATGGTGACCCCGGGGGCCTTCATTAGGACCCAGGGATCACCATGGAGACCGTCGGAGGACCGGACTTCGCCGCGGGACTTCTGATCAGGTCAGTATACCCGAGGCGCCGACCGGAACCCGTTTGATGCTGCTGTCATGCTTTGACAGCGGCATTTAAAAGGTTAAACTGCCCGGAGCGGAGAATCCTCCTCTCCGTGCAGTTACAGGAGGGGGTCAGCTGTCACACTGACAGCTGATCCCCCGCACTGCTGCCGCCGCCGGGCAGCAATTCATTCCGATGCGTACGCCGTTAAAAGGCGTACGCATCGGAATAAAGCCCATTAGTGACCGCCGTGAAAAGGCAGCATGACGGTCACTAAGGGGTTAAACTTTAACCTTTTTTTAAAACTGGAAAACAGCAGGGGCCGGGCAGGATTTTATCAGGAGTAGGAACTTACCGCCCCCCGTGCCCCTGGTGAGCGGAGGGATGGGTCTCGGGACCCCCACCGGGCTCCGGGATCTCCGAAGCTGACACGTCAACGACCCGGCTAATGGACTGGCAGCTCAGCCAGTCAGTGACTAAGCAAGGACGCTGCTCTAGTTACTGACTGGCTGAGCAGTCAGGTAAAATTTGAAAGAAGGTGAAAGTTGAAGTTGAAAAAAGAAAAACCGTGTATGAACAACTAAAAAATAACGTCCGGTGTTTGCAAAAGACCTCCGAAAAAATTTTACATGATCATTATTTTGACGTCTGCGCAGATAACGGCCGTCATTTAATAACCTGTGTGCATTAAACGTCCGTCATTCCATTGACTTCAAAGCATTGCATTGAAGTAAATTAAAATGCAGCTTTTTTCTTGGTACCTTTCATATATCTGTCTGTGCTTCCATAACATAGAAAAATACTTTAATTCTCCAGTGCAAGGTGTCAGAGGAGTGTTCCTAAGCTCCTGAAATGCTGAGGGCTGTAAAGCTTCCTTGCTCCCCCTCCCATCCCTGCCCCTGCTTTGGACTCAGCTGCCGATCAATCAGTCAACGAATCAATTAGGGATAGGGAGGGGAGGGTAAGCCAGAAGGTGCTACAGCTCTCATCACTTCAGGAGCTTGGGATCACCTCTTTAAAAAATAAAAGCATTTATCTATTTTATGAAAGTACAGACAGATATATGAAAGGTACCATGTGTCTCCATGTGACTGCTATCCTGAGGATTAAAGGAGAAGTTCGACTAAAATTTTTATTAAAGTATTGTATTGCCCCCCAAAAGCTATACAAATCCCCAATAAACACTTATTAAGGGAAATGCTTATAAACTGCTTTTGACCCTGCACTTACTACTGCATCAAGGTTTCACTTCCTGGATAACATGGTGATGTCACTTCCTGGATAACATGGTGATGTCACTTCCTGGATAACATGGTGATGTCACGACCCGACTCCCAGAGCTGTGCAGGCTGTGGCTGCTGGAGAGGATGATGGCAGGAGGACACTGAGGGACACAGGGCACTGGAGGGACACTGAGCATCATCCTCTCCAGCAGCCACAGCCTGCACAGCTCTGGGAGTCCGGTCGTGACATCACCATTTTATCCAGAAAGTGACATCACCATGTTATCCAGGAAGTGACATCACCATTTTATTCAGCAAGTGAAGCCTTGATGCAGTAGTAAGTGCAGGGAAAAAAAACACTTTATGTTCATTTCCCGTAATAATGTTTAGGTTAATATATATATATATATATATATATATATATATATATATATATATATATTTAGAATTTTTTAGTTACATTTTACACTTAATATTAATACTTCATAGACTTTGTGTTTTCATTTCTTCTTTTTCAGCATCCCCGTGGTGCCCACAGGCATTCCAGAAACAGGGAGAACACCCTCTATGGTGACATTTATCATCTCCTTGTAAGTCATTTGTTTCAGCTATGACCTTTCTTTTCAGATTATCTGATTTTTCATAACACGTTCTCAGTGACTTTTTAACGCTCCCTCCCTGGAAGATCTTCAATAAATCAGAAGACTGCAGGAATCCTTCCCGCTTGTTGTTTTTAATGGGCCAACGCTCCTTTTAATCTTGGCCTTCATGTCTTATACAGGAACCAGCTGGTAGAATGAACTGGTCAGCATCTTATAATTACTGATTACGTTAATGCCATGGTATTATATACATGTTATACATTGTGCAAAAATGACAAAAGAAAATGTTGAGACAAAATTATAATTTAAGAAAGACGTTTTGCCTAAAAGACCAGCAAAGAGTTTCTCAGTCTGTTTTAATGAATTGTGTTCTTTAACCCCTTCGTGACATAGGGTGGGTTCATACTGAGGAATTCTCACGGATAATGTCCGCGGAATTCCGCTGTCTGTCCGCGCGCACAGCCTCGCGCCTTTCCGTCACTTGTCACATGTCACTTCTTTCGGCGCATAGCAGAATACGCCGGCCCATAGAATGGTGTCTATGGAGCCAGCGGAAAGTGCGCGTGGACAGACAGCGGGAATTCCTCAGTATGAATCCACCCATACGGACGTCCAGGTCACAGGAAATTTTTTGAACGTTATATTTTTTTCGGATATATATAATTTAAAAAATCAGCAATCCTGGCGTGTTCTTTTCTCTAATTGTTTGCGCTGTTCACTGTGCAGGAACAATATTGCTATATTTTACTAGATTGGACAATTCTGCATGCTACAATATCAAATATGTTTATTTTTATTTTACATATTATTACTTGTATAATAGGAAAGTGGGTGATTTAGACTTTTATTGGAGGGTTTTTTTATATACTTTTCTAAAACTTTTTTTATTTATTTATTTTTTACACGTATGCAATCATCAGGTTGCATATACTGATCAATGCAATGCCTTTGCAGAGCATTGATCAGTATTATCAGCGCTCTGCACATAGGGGGACATTTACTAAGGAGTCTATGGTGTGCAACAATTCTAATGAGGATTGGTGTTTATTTTGTTCCAATATCTTGTGACTGATTCATTCATACTACACACAGTGATGTCACAGTACAGGGGGGCTAATACACACAGCGATGTCACAGTACAGGGGGGCTAATACACACAGCGATGTCACAGTACAGGGGGGATAATACACACAGCGATGTCACAGTACAGGGGGGATAATACACACAGCGATGTCACAGTACAGGGGGGCTAATACACACAGCGATGTCACAGTACAGGGGGGATAATACACACAGCGATGTCACAGTACAGGGGGGATAATACACACAGTGATGTCACAGTGCAGGGATAATACACAGCGATGTCACAGTACAGGGGGGATAATACACAGTGATGTCACAGTACAGGGATAATACACACAGTGATGTCACAGTACAAGGATAATACACACAGTGATGTCACAGTACAGAGATAATGCACACAGTGATGTCACAGTACATGGATAATACACACAGTGATGTCACAGTACAGAGGGGATAATACACACAGTGATGTCACAGTACAGGGATAATACACAGTGATGTCACAGTACAGGGAAAATACACAGTGATGTCACAGTACAGGGATAATACACACAGTGATGTCACAGTACAGTAATATTATACAGTGATGTCACAGTACAGGGATAATACACACAGTGATGTCACAGTACAGGGATAATACACACAGTGATGTCACAGTACAGGGATAATACACACAGTGATGTCACAGTACAGGGATAATACACACAGTGATGTCACAGTACATGGATAATACACACAGTGATGTCACAGTACAGAGGGGATAATACACACAGTGATGTCACAGTACAGGGATAATACACAGTGATGTCACAGTACAGGGAAAATACACAGTGATGTCACAGTACAGGGATAATACACACAGTGATGTCACAGTACAGTAATATTATACAGTGATGTCACAGTACAGGGATAATACACACAGTGATGTCACAGTACAGGGATAATACACACAGTGATGTCACAGTACAGGGATAATACACACAGTGATGTCAAAGTACAGGGATAATACACACAGTGATGTCACAGTACAGGGATAATGCTGAAAGTAATGCTGTAGAGAAATTTGCACACAAAAAGGATAACTGTCAGGAACCGGTGACACCAGACACACAGAGACAGTGAGCCCTAAGCTCAGCCCCGCCCACTGACTCTACCTACTTGCCCCCCTAGGCTAAACCCTAGGGCAGCAACTGGGCGTCGGTCCCTGTACTGGCTTGGTGGGACAAAAAGACAAGACAGACAGACAGACAAAACACAATAAAGAATGGTCGACAGTCCGGGTCACAACAATCGGTCAGAGCAGTACAAAAACACAAACACAATCCAAAAAGCAAGGTCAATAAACAGGCAATACGGTCAGAGGCAGGCAGCAAGCAAGCGAGGTCAAAAGAAACTAAGCAGGAGTCAGGAGAAACCAGAAAACAGAACACACAAGCAGGCAGAGACTAAGTCAATAACCGGAAAGGCACAGGCAGAAGCTGAAATCTTAAATAGGACACCAGGAACCAAGTCTAGAAGATGATAGGAGGGACCAGCTGTCAATCACTGAGGCAAAGGCAGGTTAACCGTTACATGACCAGGGAAGCTAGAAGCACAGACACGGGTGGGGCCGGGAAAACAATTAGCAGACCAGAAGAAATAAGACACAGTTCAGACAGGGCAAAAACAAGGCAAACAAAACACAGAATAAATGGAAGATTATGGCCAAAATCGTAGTCTTTGGCGCAGAGGTCGAATCTTCGCAGCAGAGGGTGGCACTGATGCCTTTTCAGGCGCGATCATGACAATAACTTTGGATTTCCCACACTAGATGTTCACCATAGATATCACAGATCCATAAATACATAGATATCACTAATTACCCCTTATATCTGAGTGGAGATGGACCCCTTAGTAGATGCTACATCTGCCAGTCTGGTAGATACATCCAACTGTAAGATACTTTGTAAAACTGCAGCTGGACGTCCTGGATGTAGCTCATCCTATGATATAAGGTTCCTTCATTACACTTAGACCTCTCCTCAATGATTCACACAATGAGAAAGTGACTGATGGAGTAGTTAGTCGGAATCCTCCCGGCTGCTCCTTTCATGTCCCACTGCCCACAATAATATTAATCTTCATGAATCAATCTTCAAAGTTGGACTGATAAAACAAACTGTTTCACAAGCGCTTCTCACTCCGTTGGTTCCGGGGCTCCAGGTGAACGATTAATAATGAGAAGAAGAATTCCCCACCTGCTTGGGTTCATGGGAAGATCTCATGTATATACCCTGCATACTACCCATCAAGGGAGAATACAGACTATAGGAGCTCATCATAGGATCATTACAGTAAATAAGTGCTTGTTTACTGAACCAATTACACGGCCCGATAATCATGCAGCAAGGGATTTGTATACATATTGTGCAGCCCTTGCTTTAAAAATTTAAAAATAAAGTATATCCATTACCTCTCCACGCTCCCCGGTGTCTTCTTGTCTACTCCCCACTCCCCACAGCCACGGTGCAACTTCAGAGTCGGTATCTGATGTGACAGGTGTCGTGACGCCAGCGCCTGCTTTTAGTTGACAAGGCCGGTTGTACCCTTTTCCCCTGTGGCTGCTACCGGGTCCCTTGGGTTAAAGTGTTCACGGATGACCAGAGTGGTCCTCCCAGACAATAGGACCCGCCACCCACAGAAAGGGGAAGTGTCCCAAGGTTGCGGTGTGTGCTGTGTCGGTGGATTGCGAGTAATCACAGAGTCTCTTTAACACGGATAAGCCGGTTTACTATTTGCAAATGTGCAGCAGGAAATACAGAATAAGCAGTATAAAGTTCCTCTGGGTAAAACACTTAATAACACATTTGACAAAGTTCCCAATAAATACTTGACAATACAGCGACCTGATCAGTAGTAGAAGGGCAGTGTAGGAGATAGTCGTGCTGACTAGGTAGTGTGTAGAGTGATACGAAGAAGCAGAGCAGTAGAGAAGAAGATGCTGTGAGAGTCTCAACCCATGTAGTACTGTGCTCTGCCAGGATGTTGGAGGAGGAGGCAGAATACTTAAAAGAAGAAGAACACCTTTGCCCGTGTATTGACTTTAAGTCAGCCTTCACACCACTTTATGCTTACTAGACTCGGCTGAACCTTCCTAGATAGGCCCCACTGACACAGGCCCCAGACTTTGTTACCTGGGTGAGAAGAATGCTGAGGGTTCCCTGCTGACACCCGCACTGCGAGATAGAGTTCATAGGCTTTGCGCAACTTTGCTCTATCCGGATCAATTCCTAGCTCTTTGGCTTTAGTTGTGGATACTGTCCTGCTCTGTGACACTCCTTGTCCTTGGCATGGGTTGAGGTTGTCTCTGGCTTGTCCTCTCCTAAGAGGGTGAAGAGTGCAACATAAGAAGAAAGGAGGGAGATGATAGGGAAGAAGAGAACTAGACTCCTACTGGTCTACAGATTCAGGTGACACATAGAAAAACAATAACCCTTTACATCCTTCAGCTGTGCGGCTTCCACATACATATACATAATACAGTGACATCAAGTGGCGAACTTTAGTACTATTTTCATCACCACAATAGTACAATAAGTACAGACTTTTGCAAAGGGTGTATATATCTGTAACACCCGTGGTAGGACACCGCACCTGTATTGGGCCAAGGTATTTCTAATGGCAGCACCAGGTTTGTACAGTATATTATTTTAGCTGTGTGTGTTAGTGGTAGCACTATATGCATGGTAATGCTAGTTGGCCAATGTATGGCACTATTATTCAGGTCCATTACTATATAAAGCTTATAGACAACTAGACAAAGATTATAACTAGACTAGACAACCTAAGTCTGTACCTGCTCACAAGCACTATAGCTTTAAAGTCAGGTTCAAATTGGGATGCTTTCTTCTGGACCATTGGGGCCAACTATTGTTTTGTCCTGTCTAGGGATGAGCAAATTTACAGTACTAGCAGATCAAAGCACTAAGCTAGTTTCGGCAGTCGGCTTGTAAGCCTGCTGCCTTTGAACTCTGTGCCCCCCCTCTCCAGATGCCTGGAAAAGCTGAATTTAGTCCTGGGAAACTGGGAGAATTTTCTCAGGACTGGATTTAGCTATTCCAGGCACCAGGAGTGAAGCGGCACAGAGTTCAAAGGCAGCAGGCTGACAAGCCGATCGCCGAGCCTAGCGCTTCACTTTGCTAGTACTGTAAACTCACTCATCCCTAGTCTTAACCTGTCTCATGGGCATAGTCTAAAAGGCTGCCGTAAACTTTCAAAAAACGTTGGCCGAAAGTTCGTTCTACAGTTGTTCAGTGCAGCTTTGGCGCCGGCTTAGCCCTTTGAGAACAAGAAGGTGAGGCAGCAAAAATCCAGCATGCCGGACCCCTCTTTCCACCAACATTATTTGCTTGCTGAAACCACAGTACTTGTTAATTTTACACCCACAAACTACAAAATGTTACATTTTTTCAATTAACCAAAAATAAGTTTTTGTTTGTTTTTAGTGTTTCTTTCAAAAACAACTTTGGATGGTTGCGGAGTGACTCATAATGTCTTAAATTAGCTCAAATCCTTTTTCCTGGCACTGCAAGAAAGCACGTTTGGATGTATTTATAGACGCATATACATGGCAGGTAGAAGGTTTAGCCTCATGTTCCAGTCTATCACATTATATGGGGTCTTGTCCGTCACAAGTCCGCGTCTCGTGGTGTTTGTACTGCAGTATTTGAATGGCAGAGCTTTACATAAACCTATTTGACCATGCACATATATCTATGTCTTACATATTTTATGGTAATCATAGGCTTTTGCTGGTGGGTATTACAAATTGCTTTCATCTGATCTGCTGGAGGTATAGCTCTGGAAGATGTTATGTTTTCATTGGCCCCATGCAGCTTGGAGGACTTATGACCTCGCTAACTACTTGCAACAAAGTCAATTTTTTTTTTTCATCCCCAAATTACACAGAACGTTTTCAGAAAATTAAATGGTTCTGGTTACAGAAATGTGTATTTCGAATAATGATCTTCAACTATAAGGTAATTTGTTAGGACCGGACCTAAGTATTACATGACAATCGGAGCGAAACGCGAAAAAAAAATTAAATCCTTATTATTCTTTGCGTGTTTCAGAAAATTGATGAAAAAACCACTAAGTACAAAATATGGTTTAGGAATTCTTAACCATAACATGAAAACAGGATGTCCACAAGGATTTTATAATGCTGACTTATATGTTTATGTATCTCGATATATATCATTGCTAAATGTGGCTACTAACCATGAGTCTGCCCAACTACAGACGACTGACTCCATTACTGGTAGAATTTATCGGTTAGCAACTCTTTCGGGATTGAGAAGAAAGGGATAAGACTAATGTATCTCCCCTACCCAATCAGATTCTTCTATGTCATCCAGTTTAGGTTAACGGAGAAGTCCAGCGATTTTGACAATCCGGCAGAGGGGAATTTGAACAGGAGTATGCACTTACCTCTACCAGTGCCCACGATGAGCAGTGGGACTGGCCTCAGGACCCCCGGCCAGAAGGCATTTTGTGATGTGAGTTGTGATGTCGCCACGACTAGGGGATATATGTCTATCCCAGGTGATGGACTGGCTGCTCAGCAAATCAGTGACTGAAGAAACGTCCAGCACCAGTCACTGACTGGCTGAGCGGGCAGTTCATCAGCAGAGTCATGACATATACACCCCGGAGATCCGCCGCCCGCCGCTCACCGTGGGCATGGTGACAGGTAAGTTCATACTTTTTATTAAATTCCCCCCTGCCGGCTACCAGATTTTGAAGATCGCCAGACTTTTCCTTTAAGGACCACCTACCTCATCATTTATGTCCACCTTCACACCTGGACCTCTAATGTGAAAGGAAGTGTGGTGAGCTGGAGGGTCTCCAGAAGTTGGTGTAGTGCAGGCTAGCTAGGTGTTCTAGTACCAGTACATTGTTTTTGTCACTGTTAAGACAACCAGTGACTGAGCAGGGACACCGCAGCAGTCATCGATTGGTTGATCAAGCAGTGATGTCACAACACCACAGAAACAGGGAGGGAGAAGAGATCAGCAGGAGCTGTTATGTGGCACAGGCAAATTACACTTTTTTATTTTGCCAGGAGAACCCCTTTAAGCCTAAGGGGACACAGGGATTTTTCATTTTTGCATTTTCATTTTACGTTCCTCGCATTCTAAAATAAAATTTTCCATTAAAAAACTCATATTTTTTTGCTAAACTAAATTACTTTGCAATGGCAACTTTTATTTTTACCATAAAACATGCGGTAAGACAGAAAAGAAACTGTGAGATAAACTTGGGAGAAAAAAAATGTATGCATTTTTGATCATTTTGGGGGCATTTATTTTTACACAATGCAATTTACGGTACAGTGCTTTTTCAGATACTTATAACTTATGCTTTTATTTTTCCTCCTACAGAGCATCATGATGGCTCATTTTTTTGTCCCGTGGTCTGTACATTACATCGGTACCACTTTGGTCTGGATAGAACTTTTTGATTGCTTTTTATTCATTTTCATTAAGCAAAAAAATCACAATGTTGGGGTTTGGATTTTTTTCGATCAATAATGTTATATCTTAATAGTTCGGGCAATTACGTACGCGTCGATATAACGTATGTTTATTTAATTATTTGTTTATAGTTTTTTATTTGGAAAAAGGGGAAAGGGCATGATTTTAATATGGGAGGGGTTTTTTTTTTTTTTTAAATCAACAAAAACTTATTGGTACATTTTAAGTCCCCATAGGAGACTATTACAAGGAATCCTTTGATTCCTTATACTGATCATAGCTTTCTTATAAGAAAGCTATGATCAGTATTATCTGTGATCGACTGATAGAGGCTGCAGGAAAAGCCTCTATCAGTTGATTAGGCTGTAAAGCCCACACACAGACACGGCCTTTGGATACAACAGTTGGGCACCAGGGGACCACCGGACACCAGGGGATCACCACTGGACCACTAGGTGACATATTTAAAGCCTTTTAGATCCAGTTTTTAGACTTGAAGCCGGGATCTAAGCGGTGTATTCATGCCGACATGGTGATGGGGCTGTGCTGGCATAAAGCGCCATTCCTCTGCTGGTATAACAGGAGGTCGGCTCTCGAGTTCCAGCTATACCGGCAGTGCCGCACCAAGACATACAGAAACATCTCAGTGCGACTAAGGGTTAATTTAGGGTTTTTAGAAAGGTGATATAAAAAACATGAGACATTTTTAAAAAAATAAAACTCTAAAATGCTAAAAAAAAAAGGCCAAAATTAGGGGGTTAGCAGAAGCTCTTTACCAGCGCTGCATGATACCTAAAATAATTTAAACCAACTTTATCCAGTTTATATAGAATATATTGAGTTTTCTTCACACATGTCCTTTTAATACAAAGGCGTGTGTATCCGAGGGATGAGAATCACATTCAGAGGGGAAAAGCAAACTTTGAGGATCTAATGATAGACATGTTTTTAGGATTTCCTCTAAATATTTGAAAGAGGCAGAAACGGAGAGAACATCTGCAGTGTATCCCGCTAATAGACACAATCAATGTAGCATCCCATGCTCTGCGCTTTGGATAATGCACAACAGAGAGGACGGACGTGGGTGACATGGTCTTCGGTGGTAGTTGAAAGACTTGATGTAAGGATCTGAAGGAAATCCTGATCTGACAGGATATTTCATGTAAATGAAAGGCAGAAGTGAGCGTGGATGTGTTCCTGTAAATGTAGTATACGGATGTGTAAGTGATTGTGATAGAGGATGAGGATCTTTGGATCAGACATGTTATATATGCGTAATAATAGAATCTTCAGAACCGCTCCATCCATGAGGCAGAGTGGAGAGGCTGAAGGACCTGAATCACATGACCCGCAGGTCCTCAATGTTATCATGTGGAGCAATCAGACCGGTGCCATGGAGACCCATCGGCACTGGAGATTGTGTCATCTGATGGGTAAGTATTATGCGGCACTCTATACACTGAATGACCTGTTAAATTTATCCTTCACATACATACTATGTTTCTTTTATTTTATATAATTTCTGGACAGTAAAATATTTTTCTCTTTATTTAGATTATTTACTTTATTATACTACATATTATCATTTTACTATCGTATTACTATGCCTCACTAGGATAGCAGTGTATTACCATTCACCTGTAAACTAATAAATTATAATCTGTGTCACTGACACCACCTATTGTTTGGGCAACAACTATCGTTCCCTAATAGCAGGTTTCTATGCAGACAACCCTGGAATCTTTCTTGGTCTCCAAAGTTGATTACAGAGAGTTTCTAAACTGTTCATTGGGATACCTGGGGACCCGATACAAGGTGGATTTCTGCAGCAATTAAAGGGGTCATCCGATTTAAAAATACTTGTCTTCCATCTACAGGATAAGTATGAGATTGTGAGGGGTCCGACCTCCAGGCCCCACGGGGATCTCTGTATCGAAGCCCCAACTCCGTTGTTATGAAGAGTAAAGCGCTCAACTCTTTCCGGCGGATCCATAGAGAATGAATAGAGCCACGGGTCATGTGCCAACACTGATCTCTATTCACAACACAGAGGTCCCCCCCGCGATCTCAAACTTGTCCCCTATCCTGTGAATAGGGAACAAGTGGATAACTCCTTTAAACTATTAAACGTCCGTCACTTGAGGTTCCTCTGATCCCAGCCATGCTCCCAACTGAAGCATCTAACCTGCTAACCTAACTGAGGATAAGGGTAAGTTTTTTACCTTGATCTTCAGTGCTGTTTCTGTGCAGTTTGACATTTAATCCATATGCTAATGAGGCAGTTTGGTGCACTGGGGGTGGAGCTACTACCCTCAGTGCACCAAACTACAAACTGCACAGAAACTTATCTTCATCCTCAGTGTTTCCCTTTAAGTACTAGAATTGTTAGTAACTGCAGCAACACCAAATGAACTCACTGAAGACTGAGGACCAGCACCACCCACCATCAAAATACAATGGCTTATGGCATTCACCCATACTATTTCCCTTGTGGTTTTCTGCAGGCAGCTAGAGGTTTACAATTTAACCCTAATACGAAGTATGGGACTGCTATAAACTTCTATTATAGGCTTATGGACTCAAAGAGTGTTGAACCTAATGCCACAGTGTTAACGTTATTTTGAGTTGTCATTCGCTGTGCAGGTGGGACATGTAAACCCAGTTTAATATACAAGAACATGCAGGTGTTACATAGGTCTAAATTGCTTCTAATCCGCTGTCCATGGAGACTTCAACTCGGAGTCTCCTGTGCAATAAAAAGTCACAGGAAAGACTAAATTACATGAAGGCTGCACCCAACATAATAGTATCATTCCCATGAGTGACTGTCCAAAGTCTAGATATGGACAAAAGTGAAATGCACGTCTGTTGATCTAGGCTGGAATAGCATATCCTTATGACAGCTGCAATACCAAAAGATTATCTTTTCAGCTTCAATCTGCTGTCCTGTGATGGCCGTACAGGCCGCCATCTGTTCTCCCATAGAAAAATAAATATTTTCCCTGTAATTTCACCATCTAAAGGGTTCAGAAAAACTCTTTATTAACCCTTTCTATGTCATGGTTAAAGTCAATGTCTAACTCCAACAATATTTTCTGTTTGGAATAATTTCTATATGTCCTCTGCATGTCCTCTGCACATATAAAGGGTTTACATGGGTTTCCCATGGGGAAATTCTTCCTAAACGTCCTGAAATGCAGTGTTTCTAGCATTAAAATAATCATACCATAATTTTATTTAATTTTTTTGCTTCCATGTGTTCTCCTTAGTGCCATTGGAGAATCAGTATCCTTCCCCTTCTGGCAGCTGGCTATATTGTCCCCTCTTACCTTCAGTGCAGAAGGAGCTCAGCTATACTGTCATGTGACCGCATTGGATTTCCTCCTTCCCTGAGAAGCAAATAACAAGTACTTGGTGCCCTGACGAGAACTGAGGGCCTATGTAGTGAACTTACTGTAGAGAGAGAGGCAGGGCATGTGTGTCCTCCAGAACTTACTGGGAAGTAATTTCATCTTACAGCACACTGATTTATTGTAGTTCTTTATGGTTAAACAATATACTGGAGGGTCACAAGAATGAGGTCAGTAATGCAACATTAGACTGATTAAAAGATGACGATGGAAACTTGTAGGAGAAGTCTGGCAAAAATTTTGTATTGCCCCTCAAAAGTTATACAAATTACCAATATACACTTATTACGTGAAATGCTTATAAAGTGCTTTTTTCCCTGCACTTACTACTGCATCAAGGCTTCACTTCCTGGATAACATGGTGATGTCACTTCCTGGATAACATGGTGATGTCACTTCCTGGATAACATGGTGATGTCACTTCCTGGATAACATGGTGATGTCACGACCCGACTCCCAGAGGTGTGCAGGCTGTGGCTGCTGGAGAGGATGGTGGCAGGGGGAAACTGAGGGACACAACTTTCAACTATACAATACTACAGCACCTTTTAAAAGCAAACATCAAGATGACATAGGAATAAGGAATCAAGAAATAACATGGTGACAAGGACAATAATGTACATCTAGAAAGATACAAGAAATGCCTGGACTGACTTTTACAGTTATAAAGTCAGGAATCTCTTAATGTGAGGCTAACTAATAGAACTGCTCCCAAAGTTACCCAGTTTTAAGCAATGACGTTTTCCTGATCCATTGCTCTGGATCAGGCTATGAGACAATTACACAGAAAAAGTTTAAGGGGGGGGATTCTTGCTATTCGTAACAGCCGCAAAGGGGACAGGGAGAGATAATATATGTGACAATAAGGAACTAATCAGAACAGAGTGTTGAACCTTATAATGTTACATTGTTGACATTCACTTTATGGGCTTGTTCACATTGAGTTTTTGTGTGTGTTTATTCACCAATCGTACCCTATTATATTGGGCTTGGTAACTTTTAGGGTATGTTAACACACTGTAATGCATTTAGAAACCTACGGCCATAGGGGTCATTAAACACAACAGCCATAGGTTTCCGAATGTATTGATTTCCATTAACTGTTTCACGCACAAGCGCTTCCTCTGGCCACTGGGAACACAATTTACTATTCGCCAGAGGAAGCATGCAAGCGCGAAACAGCTGTTGCCTTGTGCGACGCCCCTGCTAATCGATGTCTACCGTTGTTTGTTACCGCTGTCGTGTGCTTCACAAATTAATTACCTTTCAACCCAGTGGTGAGTGCCGTGCACCTATCTCTTATGCACCAGTGTAAAATTATGATCCTACAGCAGATAATGCATTATTGCTCAGAAAAAAAAAACCTTTTAAAGAGTGGCCATAGTTTGACACTCAAAACAACGGCCCTGTCAAACAATGTTTTTTTTTTACATTGTGTGAACATGGCCTTACAACCCATCAGGATATGTCATAAGTGATAGGTGGGGGTCCCATTTATTATCTGAATGGCTGTTGGCTGATAGCATCTCCCCACTCTGGCTCATAAAGAGGGGATTTGTGCACTTTATGACGTCCGAATGTCCTTTTTATGTAGGTGGGCAGCACTTATCCTGTTAAAGTTTATATCAATAAAATTTCCTGGACTTTCTTCTTACATAAACATGAATTAAAAAAAATAAGATTCTACTTTTTTTTTTCTTCTTCACATAAACCATTGAACACATTCCGTAGGTTTTCCCTGAGAATTTAAACATATAGAAACACACACATATATATATATATATATATATATATATATATATATATATTTATTTTTTTATTTTTTATTTTTTTTTGACTTAATCCTTATGGCAGGAATCTGTCTGATCCCTATCTGTAAAACAGAATATCACACTGTGAACTAAAAACAGTATCTAATAACGTTAATACCAAGATCTGAGAACCTCTAGCGCTCCACATACCAAACTGCACAGTATATTTTTCTAAGTGATATTATAATCAACTCAGTATGTCTCAAAAGGTGTTAAAAATTGGGTAGCAGATTGAATTTTCTGTAACCAGTACCAGGCTCCAGAATTCCTACAAATCTGCTTGTAACTGGTGGGGAAACATAATCTAATTTTTATTATACAGTCTGCACAGAAGGAAAGTCTATAATATTTAATATGGTGAATTAAACATAAGTATGCACTACTGAATTCCATGTAGGACCCAAATACATACTGATATTTTCAGCAAAGTTAGTAATCGTGATTACCCACTGACAATCGCCCACTGACCAGGCTGATGATAACAGAGGACAAAGGATTGCATTAAACCGTATAGCAAAGGGAACCCTCCTATCTCAATAAAGACCTAAGGCATTGCTTTTAACTGCAGCTCTGCTCGCTCAGATTGTGTAACGCTGCTAGACAAGACTCATCAGCAACAGCGCCATCCTGTCCGATCCTCTGCTGTGCTCCATGCTTGTCCTGGAGCCACTTGTGTCTTCTTTAACCTTCTTCTGCAGTTACATCTCTGACCACTAGGGTGCGCAGGCGGCCAACTGCCCTGGATATATAGAGGCAGCTTGTCTCCACCTGCTACTGCGGATTTCACACAGAGGCTTTGCAGCGTGAAATCCGTTGCGGATACAGTATGTGTGAACCCACCTTTAAAGGGGTACTGTGGGCTAGGGGTGGATATAGATACTGCCGTCCACTAACCTCCCTGGTTCCTGCACCGGTTCCCGGATCGCCCCATTCTTCCGTCCCGCTGCCGCTTCCTGGCCTGAGCTGCGGCTTCAGACAAGACGTCTTAAGGCCGCTTAGCCATTCACCAGCCATAGTGGGGTCCCACCTCGGCCACTGAATGGCTGGGCTGGCTTGAGACATCATGTCTCAAGCCGCAGCTCAGACCTGGAAGCTGTAGTGGGACAGGAGAATGGGGCGGTGCGATCCGGGACCCGGCGCAGGAACCAGGGAGGTTAGTTGACGGCGGCACATATATCCACCCCCTTCTCGGCCATACAGTAAAAATACCCCTAGCCCGGAGTACCCCTTTAAAGCGACTCGGTACCCACAATCTGACCCCCCCAAACCACTTGTACCTTCGGATAGCTGCTTTTAATCCAAAATCTGTCCTGGGGTCCGTTCAGCAGGTGATGCAGTTATTGTCCTAAAAACAACTTTTAATTCTGCAGCGCTGTGTCTAACGGCCGGGGCTTACATTTGTATATGCATTAGGCTGGCACCACCTCTCTGTCCTTCCTCCCCACCCTCATCATTAGGAATGCTCCAGGCAGATTGCTTCCTATTCCCCACCTGTGTGCATAATGAACATGGGCTGGATCGTTAAGACACCTGTGCAAAGCTCAAACAGCAGTTAATGTTCCTGGATCATTCCTAATGATGAGGAGGGTGGGGAGGAAGGACAGAGAGGTGGTGCCAGGCTAATGCATATACAAATGTAAGCCCTGGCTGTTAGACACAGCGCTGCAGGATTAAAAGTTGTTTTTAGGACAATAACTGCATCCCCTGCCAAACGGACTCCAGGACAGATCTTGGATTAAAAGCAGCTATCCGAAGGTACAAGTGGTTTGGGGGGGTCAGATTGTGGGTACAGAGTCACTTTAAAGAGTTTTATTAGACTGAGACTGAGAGGGTCTCATAAATGGCATATCCCAGCGACAGGATTTTAAGGACAAGTAGGCAATGTCGTAATAGGTTTGAGCATAGAGCCATGATAAGGAGGTATGACAAGTGAGACATGACAGAAGAAGAAGAGAAAAGCACACACGGAGAAGCAACAATAGCAAAACAGATGGGCCCCCATGTAGATGTGATGATCATGTGATTCACTATGGCATTGTAGAGGGCCAGGCTTGAATGGAGTGAAGGGTGATTCGCTCCATCCATTTGCATGTAGGAGTAAGGGGGAGGGACATGACCCTAAAATGTCACAGCAGATCGGAGGAACGCCAGCTCCATGATGTTGAACACACTGAAAGCCCAATCAGTCACACACGTCGTTCCGAGGAATATCTAAAAAATTTAAAAAAAAGAAACTAAAGACAACAGAACCGTGAATCCCACTCTAGTTTATTATTAATATCTATATAGCCCAGTGTATACTGAGTGCTCCGGACATAAGACATGTATCTATCCCATATTCTACTTTATGAGATGGGAATACCCCTTTAAATTTTTTACCTCAAACATCAGGAATATTTTTTAAAAGATAATTTATTTCAGATTTTGATTTTGGTCAATAAACTTTTGGCTTTTGACAAAATTGTTTAACAAAAATGTTTATTCTCTTCAGATTCCGCTTTCGAACTTTGATTCTAAAGATAATTTTATTTTAGACTTTGTGAATTCAGGTGACTAAATCTTGGTTCTCACTTGTACTGTATATAATGCTTCTATGTATTCACTGGTATTTTTACTTTTTAAATATGTAGAAAAACTCTGATCATATAAACAAAAAACAAAAAAGACGTTAAAAGCTCCATGTGCTAATAGCAGTTCTATCCATCTATAGGGAGGGCGCACATAGTAAAACATGATGAAAACTGTTATCCATCTGTCTGTCAGTCACATTTAACCTTCTGCGGAACAGATTATTGACACATTCTCTTCAGATGTGGTTGATGGGTAAATGTTTATCTTATGTGACATCATATTTGGTTAATTGACATCAAAAGTGAATTTAAGCTGTCAAATTATCCGCCAACTTCAACACCACGTACAATGCTGCACAGTGTTCTCAGTGCTGAGCGATCAAGCAAAAGTGTAAGTATCTCCAAAAGATTTATTACTTTTTTTGGCTTTCGTTTTTTTTTAATACCTAATATTTAATTTTATTTCAAATTTAAAGAAAAAAAATATACAGAATTATTATTTAGGAGTTACCAAAGTCATTTTTGTAAAGTAACGTCACAATTTCTATTAACTTTTAACCTGTCATTTCAAAATATTAGATATTTTGGTATTAGATTAACCCTTCAAGTTGTGACAAGGTGAGTATAGTGCTACTATACTTGTTATGAGAACCCCCACCGTCAATGGCACAAAGCAATTTGTTATTCTCTCCATTTCAGTGGGCAGGACGAGAGCTTGACTGTTTGCCAACAGTAAACACACAGTTGCTGCCTCCCTTAGTTGTCTGACCAATTACAGCATGGCACCAACTCCTCTCTGCCATGCCATGACATAGTGGCGGTGAAACTGTGCTGGGAGATGATTAACAGTACACGACTATACTGTAGATAGCATGTGGAGGTGAGGAGGTTAATGATGCATTGGCTTTTTGTGGCGCTACATGATTTAAAGTACACTACTACAGAAGGCATGTGGAGGGGAAAGGTTACACACACACTGGCTTTGCATGGCGCTATGTGAGCAAAACAGGAAGAAGCAGCAGCACTGCAAGGAAAAAGTTTCTGCGAGCATTGAACTACTGTTACTGAAATGAGATAGAAGCCTTGATTTACCTTTCAGGCAAGGCTTTGATTATTCGATGCACAATGCTCTCTGCTGCCACCTCTGTCTGTGATAAGAACTGTCCAGTGCAGGAAAGGTTTTCTATGGGGATTTGCTACTGCTCTAGAGACTTCCTGTCATGGACAGAGGTGGCAGCAGAGAGCACTGTACCAGACTATGAAGAAAACGGCACTTCCTGCAGGACATACAACAGCTCATAAGTTCTGGAAGACTTGAGTTATTTAAATAGAAGTGAATTACAAATGTGTATAACTTTCTGTAACCAGAAAAAAAAAATCACTGGACTACCCCTTTAAGAAGGGTGGCAGGTTCACAGCCCAGGCTCTCCCCCTCTATCCTGTGCATAGCCACCCCTCAATTCCTGTGCTCAATGCCTCTGTTGCAAGAGATAGATGTCCCCAAGGTTCGCATCAACTACTACAGATTGCAAGTGGAGGAGGTCACTGATGCACTCACTTTGCATGGCACTATGTTGGCATAAATAGAAAAAAACAGCAGCACAGCAAGGAAGCAGCTGAACTGCTGTCAATGAGATGATGGAGAAGCCTTTCAAGCAAAGCTGTGCATTGCTAGCCCTCAATCCCTGTGTTCTCTGCCTCTGTTACTGGAGATGGACTTCCCCTAGGTTCACATCCACCCAACCAACCAGCAGATAGCCAACCAAATAGTAAAATGTCTATGTGTTTGGAGGGGGGGGGGGGGGTATCACAGCAAAAAGGCTAAAATTTAGATTACATTTTTTTTAATTCTTAAAGATTGATGGTAAAACTTGGTGGCTAGCCGACATCTGCACAATAACAAGTGCCAATCAAAGAGATTGGTACTCATCTAATGGCTCAATTAAACATGGACTGGGCATAATAAATTGTATATGGTTATGTGAAAAATTACACAGGTATGTGGCACAAGGACATAAACTTTATCCAACTAGGAAAAAAACTCTAAGGGCCGTATTACAAGGCATGATAAAGAAGAGGAAGCGAGTGCCGACATGTCAGCTCAACCATCGCATCCTCCTCCTTCCCCACTTTCTGTCTGTGCACACACAGACTATGCTCCCACAAAGTTTTTTCTTGTCCATTAAAAAGAAAAAAAAACACCTGTCATTTCGCATTTTGTCCGCCCATCGGTGCAATGACGGCTGTTGGATCATTATTCCAGCTCAGGTGGACTTATTGCCCTTTCTCTTTAATAAAAAAGTCCATTGAATTTAATAGTAAAAACAGTGAAAAAAAGAAGAACCGTGTGTGAACAACTAAAAAATAACATCCATTGTTTGCAAAAGACGTCCGAAAATAACTGTCATGATCTTTATTTTGACGTTCAGCGCAGGCAGTGTCCGTCATTTAATACACTGTGTGCATTGGGTGTCATTTCATTGACTTCAATCTAAATAATAACAGACGTCTTTTAAAAAAAAAAAAAAAAAAAAAAAAAGTGGGTGCCTTTTCTCTCTTTTTTTTTTTTTAACTTAGTGTAAACATAGCCACAGACAGTGAGCGGGAGGGGGGGCGGGAAGCTTCGGGAAGAGCTGTCTGGACGATCATTAGGTTGTTCCGGTGGCCCATTGAAGAGTGCGGTGGTCTACTGCCACAGGTCCTGTTGCATGGAGCGACATACAGCAGACAGTCACTATCATTATTGATGTGATTGAACATGTTGAAAGAGAACAATCAGCCAACTGTCAGGCTGGGACTTTAAGATACAGAACAGGTGAGGCCCTGCACTGGCGCCCACCCCTTGTTCCTGCCTACTTGCCACTATCTGCCCTAGACGGCAGCTGGTAACTGGGCGACTGTCCCTGACCTGGATAGGTGAAACACAGAAAGAAGACAGAATAAACAAACACAATCAACTCAGGGTAAACAAGCCGGGTCAGAACAATATCAAAAGTCAGGGAGAATAGTCAAAAAGTCAAGCCAAAATCAGGATACAACATTAGCTTAGTCACACTCTAAAGAGGCTCTATCGCAGGCAAGGAAATATGATAGAGGTGGTAGTTTTATGGAGTTTTATGGAGTCCCAGCCCCAGGCATGATTGGGAAGAAACTCCAGCCCCACACAATACACAGAGCATATCATTACAATGGACTGTGCTGATCGGCTGGTGGCGGTGAAGCCCCGGCTGTCGCAAGAATTGGCCGGGCCGGTCGTCAGGGAAGCCGTCGGCACCTGTGGGAGGCGGACTGTATGCTCCGGCGCGGGTACCTGCGGGCCGGCTCCTGACACCAACAATGTGTATGTCGGCTGATTGTTGCCTGTTAACCTGACCTATTAACCCAAACGATTATACGGCTGGTAACTGGCCAAGTTCGTCCGATTATCATTTGGTGTAGTAGGACCCCAAGTGGAGTTGGGGATTAATACATAAATGTGCTAGAAAAGCTATTATAAAAAGAAAAAAAAAACTCATTGACATTAAAAGATGTTTACTGAACATATGTTACTTTTTTTTTTTTAACTTGCGAAATCAGAACAATAAATATGTCCGGACGTTCTCCTAAAGTGATCCATGTAGCATGCGACCTCTCGTCACATACATTACATAAACTCATTTAAAATGATACCTGATGAAAATTCACTCCTAAAGAATGTAAAACACGCAACAAAAAGTTCATGTAGGGCAAATCACAGCCGTCTCTTTGAAAATATATAGGACTCCAGAAATTACAGTCAGCAGAAAATTACCCAAGAGTCAATCACTGTATGGGAAGAATGGAGGCTAAGTATGTTAAAGAGTAAAAGTGCAGAGGTCAAGATGGAACTCAAAAACATGAGCTTCAATGAAGATCCCCACTGTGTGACACCAGCAAATACCATCCATGTCACAACCCCGGGGAAGCATGTCAGCAGCTCGGTAGGGGATCTTCCTTGAACTGTGTGTTGCTTCTCTCCATGTCGTCTCTTAACATTCTAAAATGAACATGATGAGAGAAGAAAAACAAGAAGGCGATGGCCTCGTGTTTATTTGGGATACAGTATCAGATGTTATTAGGTCTTATATGAAGGGAATAAAGCTTCAGACTTTCACGCATATACAGTTCTTTGAGTTTCGGAACACAATGGCACCTATTCAGAATCTTAAGATTCATCCACTTATTACGGATTCTCGTGTAAAAATTATCAGTTGCTGTTTTTTGAGTATTATAAATAAAAAACCCTGAGTCCAGACAATCACCAGCACTACAAGTCCCAGCATGCGGCTTTTGGCTTCCCAATGATACTACTCTCAGCCATACAGTGTAAGCGGTGCTCAGCTGTCATTAAGTCCATTTATTGCACAATAAAAAAAATGTTTAGCGGCACTCACCATAAAATACACCTTTATTGAAGTACAAACACGCTTTGCATGAACATAGAGGATGCTCCCTCCTGGCCGGTGTATTTATGGTGAGTGCCACTGAAGATTTTCCTTTATTGTGGAATATAATTGTTAAAAAAAATTTTAATAAAAAAAAAAATACAAATATGACTCCATACACAATACTTTTTACTAATAATTATAGTAATATTCATTTTATTCCACCATTTCAACATATACACCTGATACAGAAGTGGAGTAGCCATCCTCCTACTGTGCTTTGCGTTACTGTTAAGTAATTTCATGTTTTTTTCTTCATCCCCGTAATTCCTGCTTTCTAAACTGTGTCGGTTGCCCTTGGAAACTGACAGCAATGTGACCTTGGTTCAGTTTTGAAGCTATTTGTATGCAGCGGATGACTGTCAGTCGAACCTGACAATTTGCGCAGGGGTGGTTGATTTTGGGGGGAGAAGGATTGTGTGGTTTCCTCCCTGAACTGCGACCCTACTGTTGCCATGCAGTAGTGCACACACTTTCCCATAATCCCCCTTGCTGGCAGGCTCAGTGGAGGCCAACTGCCAGTAGTTTCTAGGGATTTCAGTTGAACTGAGCATATCCAATCCACCTTAGTGGGTCAAAACCAGGAGCAGCAGGTCGGTTGGCTGGGTTGAAAGAGGGTTTATTGGTCATAATTTGCCTACAGACCTCTAATGAGAAGTGACAACTTCTGTTATGAGCCACAAAAAGGGAAGTCCTTCTGCGCTAAGGACCAAGTCTTTCAGTGCTAGGACTCTAAATAGATAGACATAATGGGGGAGATTTATCAAACATGGTATAAATGGAAACTGTTTCAGTTGCCCCTAGCAACCAATCAGATTCCACCTTTCACTCCACACAGACTCTTTGGAAAATGAAAAGTGGAATCTGATTGGTTGCTAGGGGCAACTGGGCCAGTTTCACTTTACATCATGTTTGATAAATCTCCCCCATTGTGTTTGCTTTGGTTTTAAGTCACAGTCTTTGTATGCATTACTCTGTAACTAAACAAAAAGAAAAAATAAAGCATTATAAACATGAAAAATGTAAATGGATGGAAATAGATACAATACATAAAATAACAATGTAATGATTGATTTATGCTCAAAAAAACTTATCTTTATAAATAATCATAAAGGAAAATGTTTGCTTTGGCTTCAATTTTTTTTATTGCTATAACTTTATAAAAAAAAAAAAAAAAAAGGAACACAAATTTGTAAAAATAAAAAAAAATTGAATGAAAGAAAATAGATACAATAAATACAGTTACAATTTTATGAATTTATTATGACAACAAAAAACAAAAACATTTTCAAATAATTAGGAAAATAAACCATTTTTTAAACAGTTAAACTTAAAAAATGTTTAATATATATATTATAGTCTCTATGAGCTGACTTTGTGAAATGTAAATTTAGTTTCAGTTCTCCCTTCATGGCCTCATTTACAGTTGTCCCGTACTCAATTTCAAGAATTAAAATATTTGACCCTGTCCCAGGACATTTTTTATTTTTTTTTTGCTTTCAAAAATGTCAAAAAATATAAAATGAATTCTGTTAATTCACAATAATTGCAAGAAATTTCAATGGCAGCTTTAAACGTGTCAACTTCAGATGTCTTTAGGTCTTCTGATATCGAGAATATCTGCAAGCAATTTCCACTTGTTTTCACACAGCGCTAAGACATTCCCTTTGTTTACATTGGAGACAAATTTTCCTAAATTGTTGTAATTCGATTGATTAAATAATGGCTTTCTTCCTCATTTAAAAGCAATTTCAGAGTCGTATCGCGGCAAACAAGAGTTAAGTCATCACTACGTACACTGTGTGAAAGGCAGATTGTCAGGCAAGAATCCTTGGCTTATTGACAGGACCTTTCCAATAACTTTTTGAAGTCTGACTTACAGTGTCTGGGGATAAGAAGATGACTGAATGGGGATTTATGGTTGGGGGTCTAGGGTAAAATAAAATTTAAAAAATGTAAATCTACCAAACAGAATGAGGTCACACAGTTTGGAGTCTGTTAATTAAACACATATCCATTATTAATGTTATTAACAACATCTTCAGGAAGACATGTGAAGTCATTGTTCTTTTCTGCATGGAGCCAGTAGAGTCTCAGTCAAGAACAATCATTTCTTTTATGTAAGTATTAACCCTTTTGCACCCTGTAATGTACTGCTATATCACGGCAGCTGAGGGGGCCATTAAAGCGTAACTGTCATTTTTTTATTTATTTATTTATTTGCAGAAATCAGCGATTTAAAAAAACTCTATAATAGGTTTGATTAGGGAAAAAAGCCTCTTTCTGTACTCAATTTCCAACCCCCCTCACTTCTTATCTGTGCATTATCAGGCAAATCCGTCTTCATTACAGAGAAGCCAGTGAAGACGGGTTCTGCTCTCTCCATTGTAAGCCTATGAAGGGGAGAGGGGCTGAGGGAGATGAGTGAGCAGGAAGAAGAGACATGAAGGTCCGCTGTTTGTAGACTGTCCAGGCAACTAAAACGCTGGATTCAGGGGTCAGAAAGGTCAGTGCTTATCTAGGAACTTGCTGAGAGAAGATTGCAGGGTGTTGTGCTGTGCAGGACTGCTCCGTGCTCACTCACTCCTCTCAGCCCCTCCCCTCTCCATAGAACATAATGGACACAGAAATCCTGCTTCTTCTAAAGTGAGGAGGGAGCTAGAAAAACAGCTTTTTCAGTACAGAAGGAAACTCTTTTGGTAAATAAAACATATTACAGAGTTTCTTTAAATCGCTTGTACTATAGATATTTATTGTTTTCAGAAAAATTACCCTGAAATGACAGTTACGCTTTAAGTCTATCTTCTTTATGGGCCGGTACTATAAATAAAGCGTTGTAGTTAAAGGGGTCCTCCGGCGAAAATATTTTTCTTTCAGAAAGTTATAAAGATTTGTAAATTACTTCTATTTAAAAATCTCAAGTTTTCCTATACTTATCAGCTTCTGTATGTCCTACAGGAAGGGGTCTGACACAGTGCTCTCTGCTGCCACCTCTGTCCAAGACAGGAACTGCCCAGAGAAGAAAAGGTTTTCTATGGGGATTTTCTACTGCTACTTGAAATGCATGAATCAGTATTCTGAGACACACATTTTAAAGGTCAAAATGGCAATTTTAGGACCTAAAAAAGACCCATCAATGCAGATTTTGTTTTATTATTAGTTTCTACTAAACTCGGTGGTGTTTTCCCAGACTCCCTAGGGCTGCATCCAGCTTCTTCAGCCACCGGTAATCAAATGCTAAATGATCGGACTTGAGCATGTTTAGCAAGTTTCACTCATCTCTATCACAACCATATTTTTACATGTATTTTAGAACACATTTTGGCCCACAACCAACCTAAAATATGTCTGATTTGAAAATATGGCCTATAGCTTAAAGGGAATCTGTCACTAGGTTTAAATGAGGACAGCATAAACTAATGATAGAAATGCTGAACAGATCGGTGTATTACTTACATCATACTGTTCAGCCGTTCTCCTAATATGCAGGAGAATAGGATTTTTACCACACCCCTCCCCCTTCAGCTGCTGACTGACAGTTGACTGCCTACACACAGCATGGATAGATAAGCTTGATAGCTTGTGGGTGGAGTTTTCTGCTTCTCATGAATATTCAGGACTACTGGGCTCATGCACATAATGGAGAGGACTACTTGTTGTCCATGTTATTCAGAAAGATATCTCTGAATCAGCTGCACGGAACAATGTAAGTGATATACCATCCTGTTCAGCTTCTCTCTTCACCACTTTATGCTCCCCTGAAATAGGACACCATAAACCTACTGACAGGGTCTCTCTAAACTAGAGTCCAACAAGAGAGTTCAAAATACACCCCAAAATGCCTATATTTTACAGATGAAAAACATGTAAAAAAAAACAAAAAGAAAATGACAAATTATTTAGCTTATGGAATGGAATAATATTTGTGTATAGTGGAGGTTTGTCTGTCCCGTCACCTCCGTCCCACCACCAACTAGAAACATAATGATGGAAATGTCCAATAGGTCCTTGGCAATGATTTTCAAACAAACAAATAAAGCAAGCAAATGTTCATTAAGATTTTACAAGGTTTATCTGTTATTTTCCAAAATAACATAACTTCACAGCTCTCTTATAAAAATGACAGAAAAAAAATTAAAATTTTATGAGGATCATTTCATAACGTTGCTACATATTTTTTTTTTACTACATCTTTGTATTTTTACAGTTTTACATTTTTCAGCTTGTTTGTCTCCAAATTTCACAATAAATTTTACACATAATAGACGCAAAAAGTTATATCACAAAAAATTTGGCAGAAGTGCTCCCCGAATTCATACGCCAAGTCTATAAAGGGAACTGTTGTTATTTTTGGACTTTTTACGATGTTGCTGTACTCTTCAGAGTACATAGTTATAGATTGTAGTTGCGTGTGATGCAAAGAGGTGATCCCAAGATCTAGGCTATGTTCACACTATTGGGGGAGATTTGTCAAACTGGTGTAAAGTAGAACTGGCTCAGTTGCCCCCGGCAACCAATCAGATTCCACATTTCATTCCTCACAGATTCTTTGGAAAATGAAAGGTGGAATCTGATTGGTTGCCGGGGGCAACAAAGACAATTATACTTTACACCAGTTTGATAAATCCCCCCAATGTCTTTTTTAAGCAAAATGACGGCCGTTGTTTGATAATGACAGCCGACAACAATTATCATGATTGTGATTTACAGCGATTATTGTAAGATAACATCTGTTATTTTAAAATTAATAGCCGTTATTTTGCATAAAAAGACCTTGTGTAAACATAGCCTCATGGTTATCGTCTATTCACATGATAGGGGAAAATAGAAGTCTGTTGTCCTTTAACGACGCATGACGAGTATAAGGGAAGCAGAGAGGGCTCATGACAATTTAAATGCTGCTGTCAAAGCTGAACGCTGCATTTAAATTGCCTGTGTCACCTATCCCTGATGTCTAGTAGGGGGGATCGCTAACCTAGCCGGGCCTCAGTGTTGCACTGACGCTGATCCCAACACGGGAATCCATGGATCTGGGCTGCAGCAGCCCAGAGTAATACAGCACTGATCTAATCGATTAGTGCTGTATAATGTATACTACTCAATGAGAGATCAGGGCAGTGTCTAGAAGTCCCCCATTTGGACCTCAAATTAAAGTATGTGGGGGGGAGTTTTTTTATTATTTAAAAGAAAAATCCCCTCCCCTAATAAAAATTTGAATAACTCCCACTTCACATTTTATAAATGAATAAATAAAAAAAAAACATATTTGGTATCGCCGCCTACATAATCACCTGATCTATTAAATTATCACATTCCTGATCTTGCACGGTAAAATTCCAAAGTGCAAGATTGTGGATTTTTAGCTGCATCAAATCCAGAAAAACTGTAATAAAAGTAATTAAATAGTCGCATATATGCAAGCAAGGTACCGATAGAAAATACAGACCAAGGCACAAAAAATAACACCTCAAACAGCCCCATAGACCAAAGGATAAAAGCGTTATAAGGATAGAAATAGAGCAATTTTAAGGAACGTTTTGTTTTTTTGTTTTTTTTTAAGTTTTACGTTTTTAAAAGACATCAAATAAAATAAAAGTTATCCAAGTTACATATCGTTGTAATCGTACTGAATTGGTGAACATTGATAACATGTTAGTTTTACGTTGTAACATGAAACCCCTCATATATATATATAAAGCAAGTTTGCAATTTACATTCATTATTTTTTTTAGTTATCATGGAAAACACGGCACTGAGCCATGACTGTACTGGTTGAGACTTCATGCGTTTAGTCTCTTTTTTTCGACCAGCACAAAACTTAAAAGCTTCAGGAGACTTGACCTGGATACAGTAAGTATAGCTGAAATGTAGCAGCCTTCAGAAGACTGGATCGGGATACAAGTAAGTATAGCTGTTATATAGCTGCCTTCAGGAGACTGGACCTGGATACAGTAAGTATAGCTGTTATATAGCTGCCTTCAGGAGACTGGACCTGGATACAGTAAGTATAGCTGTTATATAGCTGCCTTCAGGAGACTGGACCTGGATACAGTAAGTATAGCTGTTATATCGCTGCCTTCAGGAGACTGGACCTGGATACAAGTAAGTATAGCTGTTATATAGGAGCCTTCAGGAGACTGGACCTGGATACAAGTTAGTATAGCTGTTATATAGCAGCCTTCAAGAGACTGGACCGGGATTTCTGGTAAGTATAGTAGAGGTTGCAGCAGAGAGCACTGTATCAGACTGGAAAGAAAACACCACTTCCTACAGGGCTTCCAGCAGCTGATATGTATGGGAAGACTTGAGATTTTTAAACAGAAGTAAAATACAAATCTATATAACTTTCTGAAACCAGTTGATTTGAAAGAAAAATATTTTCACCGGAGTACCCCTTTAAGGTCTTACTGATCTTCTCTTTGATGAAATGTAAGCAGATGTTCCTGTGTGGCAGAATTCACCCCCTAATAGCCCTAAATTGTGCAAATTTGCTGATTTAGAGTAGGCGTGAGGCGGTATTGAGCCGCGTCGTAGACATCAAGTGTTTCAGTGTATGTAATGCAGATGAGGACAGAAAAACGGTGGAAAGTTTTCAGTTTCCGTAACCCACAGTAGCAAAACTCCATATTAAGAAAACAGGCTATTAAAACATCAGAGGCCGCATTTGCACATGAATCCTTCTCACTTGTATTTTTTTCCCTTATTCTCAGCTTTCCTGATGACTTGCCCACTGTTATTATGACTGAGCGGCTTCTATGTAAAGACCTTGAAGTGGCTTCCAGAATGGCTCTATGTATTCATTACAAGCCATACATACCATAGGCGGTTGTGGCTTCTTTCATCTGGAATAAAAAGCGGATGAATAAAAAATCATTAGAGGAATTTTTCACTTTTTTCTTTTTCAGCTCATCCTGGGCTAGCATGAAGATTTTTTTTTTCTGCCGTAGCTATTTCTTTAATTCTGGTTTATCTGAGAAGAGACGCCTGTAATCTGTCTTGCCGCCGTAAGCTTTTTCCTTTAAATGGTGGATAATTGGCTGCGCTACATCGAGGTGCCAGGGGGTATCTGCCTGGTGGGCTTCAATGGATTGAGCCGGGATAACAATTCATTTCATGCATGCTAGTTAAAGGGGTAGTTTAGCAAAAGAAAAATTCTTTCAAATCAACTAGCACCAGAAAGTTCCAGAGATTTGTAATTTACTTCTATTAAAACATTTCCAGTCTTCCAGTACTTATCAGCTGCTGTATGTCCTGCAGGAAGTGGTGTATTCTTTCCAGTCTGGAGAGAAGGAGATGTTTTCTATGGGGATTTGCTGCTGCTCTGGACAGTTCCTGACATGGACAGAGGTGGCAGCAGAGAGCACTGATCACTCTGGAAAGAATACACCACTTCCTGCAGGGCATACAGCAGCTGATAAGTACTGGAAATAATGAAATTATTAATATTTTGCAACGAAGGATGCAGGCCCTGAATAACCCAAAGCCAAGTATTTTTATAATACTATTTTATAATACTGGTGGTATGACCTTGGTCTAAGGTTATATCACATTTGAGTATTTTCTATTATATAAGTGATATGTACCACTATACATACACGTAGAGCCACAAGTCATCCATGGGGTCCCATTGTACAAAAACAACTCAATCTAAATAAGTTTTTACTTTATGCTTCTATACTGAATAGCTTAGTGGACTGTACTATCCCGTCAGGTAACAAATGATCCTGACTAGTGTTGAGCAGACCTGTCAAACTGTTTGGGTTCGGCAACGTCCTCCAAACCTGAACGCTCGACGTTTGATTCCCCATGGCTGTAGAAGTTGGATGCAGCCCTAGGCAGTCCTGGAAACCATATATATAACCATAGGCTATAGCCTGTTTCCATGTTTTCCTGGCAGCTCTAGGGCGGCATCCAACTTCTGCAGCCATAGGGATCAAATGCAGAGCTTTCAGGTTTGGAGGACGTTGCTGAACCCGAACTGTTAGACACATACTAGCTAAGAGGGACACTGCTCTGGTATACATTGTGTAACTGGGCCGTCTGCATCCATTTAGCATAAACATTGTGAGCTTCTGAACATTAACAGAGCGTACCTATAAATTCAGGCGGCAGGATACGCTATACAAATCCTGCAGGTAGGCCCGAGCACTGTGGAGGGATTTGTGGGTGAGGAAGAGGAGTTTATATGGTATTCTTAGATTAATGTGGAGCCAGTGCAGTGACTGGTACAGGGGGAGGAATCAGCGCAGTGACTGGTACAGGGGGAGGAATCAGTGCAGTGACTGGCAATAGGGGGAGGCATCAGTGCAGTGACTGGTACAGGGGGAGGCATCAGTGCAGTGACTGGTACAGGGGGAGGAATCAGTGCAGTGACTGGTACAGGGGGAGGCATCAGTGCAGTGACTGGTACAGGGGGAGGCATCAGTGCAGTGACTGGTACAGGGGGAGGAATCAGTGCAGTGACTGGTACAAGGGGAGGCATCAGTGCAGTGACTGGTACAGGGGGAGGAATCAGTGCAGTGACTGGTACAGGGGAGGTATCAGTGTAGTGACTGGTACAAGGGAGGTATCAGTGCAGTGACTGGCACAGGGGGAGGTATCAGTGCAGTGACTGGTACAGGGGGAGGAATCAGTGCAGTGACTGGTACAGGAGAAGGATTCAGTGTAGTGACTGGTACAGGGGGAGGAATCAGTGTAGTGACTGGTACAGGCGGAAGCATCAGTGCAGTGACTGGTACAGGGGGAGGCATCAGCGCAGTGACTGGTACAGGGGGACGAATCAGTGCAGTGACTGGCACAGGAAGAGACATCAGTATAGTGACTGGTACAGGGGGAGGAATCAGTGCAGTGACTGGTACAGGGGGAGGAATCAGTGCAGTGACTGGTACAGGGGGACGAATCAGTGCAGTGACTGGCACAGGAAGAGACATCAGTGTAGTGACTGGTACAGGGGGAGGAATCAGTGCAGTGACTGGCACAGGGTGAGGAATCAGTGCAGTGACTGGCACAGGGTGAGGCATCAGTGCAGTGACTGGTACAGGGGGAGCAATCAGTGCAGTGACTGGTACAGGAAGAGACATCAGTATAGTGACTGGTACAGGGGGAGGAATCAGTGCAGTGACTGGCACAGGGTGAGGCATCAGTGCAGTGACTGGTACAGGGGGAGCAATCAGTGCAGTGACTGGTACAGGGGGAGCAATCAGTGCAGTGACTGGCACAGGGGGGAATCAGTGCAGTGACTGGCACAGGGGGAGGAATCAGTGCAGTGACTGGCACAGGGGGAGGAATCAGTGCAGTGACTGGCACAGGGTGAGGCATCAGTGCAGTGACTGGTACAGGGGGAGCAATCAGTGCAGTGACTGGCACAGGGGGGAATCAGTGCAGTGACTGGCACAGGGGGAGAAATCAGTGCAGTGACTGGCACAGGGGGAGAAATCAGTGCAGTGACTGGCACAGGGGGAGGAATCAGTGCAGTGACTGGTACAGGGGGAGGCATCAGTGCAGTGACTGGTACAAGGGGAGGAATCAGTGCAGTGACTGGTACAGGGGGAGAAATCAGTGCAGTGAGTGGCACAGGGGGAGGAATCAGTGCAGTGACTAGTACAGGGGGAGGCATCAGTGCAGTGACTGGCAATAGGGGGAGGAATCAGTGCAGTGACTGGCAATAGGGGGAGGAATCAGTGCAGTGACTGGCACAGGGGGAGGCATCAGTGCAGTGACTGGCATAGGGAAAAAACATCAGTGTAATGACTGACATAGGGGGAAGGCATCCCTGCAGTGACTGGTACAGGGGAAGGCATCGGTATAGTGATTGGTACAGGGGGAGGCATTGGTATAGTGACTGGCACAAGGGGAAGGCATCAGTGTAGTGACTGGCACAGGGGGAGGCATCTGTATAGTGATTGGTACAGGGGGAGGCATTGGTATAGTGACTGGCACAGGGGGAAGGCATCAGTGTAGTGACTGGCACAGGGGGAGGCATCTGTATAGTCACTGGTACAAGAGGAGACATTAGTGTAGTTACTTACCAAGCTGTGCAATAGACTGTGTAAATGTGCACCAATCTATGGGCCATCTAGTAGGGTCCTTATTTATTCTGACTTCAGATTACTGTAAAAATTACAAACACCTATATTCCTAGAAAATTGCATAAATAAACAACCTATATTTTACTGATACTCAGTATCGATTCAAGCACCTAACACCAATAGATATACTGTGTATCCAATCCAGTAACTACAAAAGTCACTCACAAATGAGATTTTGCAAATAACACAATTTTATTTATTCCATCACAAAAAGAAAACAACAATTAAAATACAAGACCTTGTATTTTAATTGTTGTTCTTTTTGTGATGGAATAAATAAAATTGTGTTATTTGCAAAATCTCATTTGTGAGGGACTTTTGTAGTTACTGGATTGGATACACAGTATATTTATTGGTTTTAGGTACTGTAAAAATTACACTCCAAAGGAGACAATTTCAGTTCAGACCCTTCAGCGTTAGAGTTGGCAGAACTATGAATGCAGCTCTGGGCTATAGACTGTAAGTCTGTAGGAAATAAGTCATGAATCATATTTCCAAAATCAGAAAACTTTTATAGATTGATTCTACAAAGTGTTGACCCAGGTAAACGTACGCAAAAAAAAAAAAAGTATGTATTTGCAATTACCACCCCCTACGGGCAAGCACCATTAAAATCATTACCGCACCAATATTAGGCCTGCGGTTTAGTTGTATTTACTTTTTTTCCATTCTGTTTTCGCATTGCGAGCTACTAAATTCCAAGGAGACATTAGAAAGACGGGGGAAAGATTTGAGATCCAATGTAACATGACATAGCGAAAACAAGGGTAAATACAGGAAAATCACCGCAGCTTCTGAGAGCGCGGAAATCACATCGTACAGCTGTCAATCATTCTTACTGCAACAGGAAAGAAAGTGAGAACAAATAAACACAGCAATCATCTGCGCTCCTGGAGGGGACAGCGGGATTCCTTTACAACTCTGGCAATATGCAAAGCTGGGAGAGATCGGCTCTGCAGCATTTAGTTTATGTTCTATTAAAATTGGTGTCAGGCATTGAACTGGCAGAGGAGAAGACTTTTATTGACCGCAGCAACGCTGAGAGAGGCTTAGAGAGTCCTGTCACACATTAACTTCTTGCTGGTGGAATTGTCTCATAGCAAAGTGAGACCGTCAGATGTCACCAGATATAGGAAACGGTTCCAGCATTTTGGGTTCTATACAGAGCTGAGTTTGTCAGATGCAACAGTGCTGAGTTTGTCATTAGGCACAACTATTCCCACGGTTGCTTAAAGAGGTATTCCGCTCTAACATAACTTTTCATATGTTGCAGCCCATGATGAGACTAATTCATTCCATATTTATTATTATCTATTCAGCCTCCTTCCTCCAGTACTGAGCTGCTACTTTCTGCTGAAGACACAAGGGGTGCCAGGGGTGACATCAGGGAACGAGTGGGCAAGACAAGGGGCGGCGGTGAGCTCTGTAGTCCCCGGCAGGGGATGTGAACTGCAGTGCATTAGCGGCATAGGCGGCAACGGCAGGGATGTGCTGTGTTGGGGATAACCCTGGTACTACTCCCTCATCATCTGCTCATACTATGAACAGATAATGGATGGAGTAGTACAGTGCATATGTGGTGGCAGTTGGGATGGGGGGTTGGCGGGGGGGTTGGTGATGGGGATGGCCATGGTACTACTCCCCCATCATCTGCTCATACTATGAGCAGATGGTGGGAGGAGTAGTACAGTGTATATGTGTCCAGCACCGAGCAGGGAGGGAAGTAGTTAGATGCACAGGCACCTCTCTCCCTCCTTGCTCGGTGCCCTCCAAATGTATTGATTGAATACATTTATGGAATACTTTGGGGAGCAAGGACCCTTGCACTCCAAAGTATTCCATAAATGTATTCAATCAATAAGGCATAGTGTACATTACTTTACATAGACATCCATAGACACAATACAGTGCCATAGACTTCTACATATAGTGTGCCCCCTGCTGGACACTCCATAGGAATTATAACTGATTCGTGACATCACAGTTTTTTACAGAATCTGAACCCTGCCTGATCAACTAAATTAAGGGAAATAGCACTATATTTGCATTTCCCATAATTAATGTACATTAGAAATTTGTCTTACCTTCCATAAGTAATAACATATTAAAAAATGCTTTTGGCCGGACTTCTCCTTTAATCCTTCTGGCATTACAAAACTGCTACAAAGTTGCAGATAGGGACTTGTTTACATCAGCTGTCTCAGAAGTGAGGGGGGAGGAGGAAGAGAGGGAGAGAAAAGCTTACACCCAGTTTTTTATGTTCTCAGTAGAAAGCAGCAGCTCAGAACTGGAGGTAGAAGACTGAATAAATAATAACAAGTATGGAGGGAATTGTTAGTCTCACCATAGGCAGCAACATATTAAAAGTTCTGTTTGAGTGAATATCCCTTTAAAGAAACACTCCACTTTTATATTTTCTCCTTGCCTTTTTTGTTTGCCTCCCTTGCGTCATTCCAAGTTATGCCATCTCCAGAGAATCTACAACATAGGGCATAACTAAAAGATCGTAGGTTGTCCGACCTCTGGGGCCCCCTGCATTCTTAAGTTTGCGGACTCCAAAACCCTCACCGGATGTGGTTGCGGCTGCACATGCGCACTTGTGCTCCATTTATTCTCTATGGAGCCACCACAGATAAATTCATTGAGCTTTTGTCTATCTTTCACTGCTCCAAAGTGAGTGACAGAAAGTAGACGCTGAGTGCACTTCTTCTATTATAGCCTGCTTATCAAAATCATGCTATGAATGCACATTGTGATACAGCAAATGCAATATTGCGATGATATGCACAAATACAATAGAGGGATTGTGATACCATAGATGCATGTCACATGGCTGCTATTGGAACCTAGACAGTACGGCCCAGAGCAGGTTAGTCCCATCCTTATGTTTAATAAGGGGTGAGAACCTTTGCATTAACCTTTGTATTTACCTGGCCCTGGAACCTGTACTGCAGCAGAGTGGCCGTGTGCATGCTCAACCACCACTCTATTAATGCAGGAGACAAGGGACTCTTTATGCAATCTGTATGGGTCACAGCAATTAGACCCCAAGGGTCGGATCCTTATAATCAGTCAGAGAGGTTATAATCTTTGGATAATACAAACTGTGTTCTACAATTATATGTCTACCTGATTTTATTACTCTCATTGCTGTTACTGGACCCAAGAGAGTCCCCTCCATAGTGCACAGTCATTTCTCACTCTCTCTATTTAAATAGGAAGTCTCACAAACACTAAAATCAGCAGGCACAGGGGGGGGGGTTAGAAAAAAACAAACAAATGAACTTACTCGTCCCCTTGCGTCCGTTGTACTGTGTTGTATGTCAGATACCAGGCTTTTCCAGCAGTAACGTCACCCCCTCGGCTGAGTGATTGCCCTCTCAGCCCCTGATTGGCTGAGCGGGCAAAACCTTAGCCGGGGTCGTGACATTGCAGCAACCAGAGCAACAGGATCCCCGGGTGCTGTGAACGGGACCCGGGCGCTACAGAGGCACAAGGAGTCTACAAATCAACTGTGTCAAAGCATAAAAAGAAAGTGCTATGTATGGCCAGACAAGTAAGGGAAAGGAATTCCAGGTAGTACTGCTGGCAAACAGCCCAGCTTTGGTCCTGCCCACTTGAAGGAGAAGTCCTACGAACACTAAAATCGGCAGGGGGGTGGAAAAATAGTAAACAAGTAAACCCACCCCCCCCTGCCTATTTTAGTGTTCGTAGGATTTCTCCTTCAAGTGGGCAGGACCAGAGCTGGGCTGTTTGCCAGCAGTACTACCTGGAATTCCTTTCCCTTACTTGTCTGGCCATACATAGCATAGCACCTACTTTCCTTCTATGCTCTGACACAGTAGACTAGTACTGTGCTGGGGACGATTTACAGAACACTAATATAGATGCAATGTGGAGGGAAATGGGTTACTGATCGAATGGGAGCCGTGTGATCAAGGAGGAAAGAAACAGCAGTAGCAGAAGAAGAAGGAAGCACTTACACTAAGCACTAAACTGCTGCTGGTGATATTGATGATGATATAAAGCCTGAAAACTTAAGGGATTGGGAGACTACATTCAGGAAGCAGCACTGTGTACACAAAGTAGTGCTAAGCCTGATATTTACCAAGGGACAGCGGTCCACAACTTTATGAATGGTCAAAGAATAGAGGGAAGCCTTGATTTACCTTTCTGTTGTAGTATGGAACCACTTGAAGAGGCTATTACATGGAGGGAAATTGGTTGAAATGATAGAGAACTTTTAAGAATATGGCTCATGTGCAATGCATTACACTGTACACAGCTCTGTAACTATGTGTCAGTAAACACATAGGGGGAGATTTATCAAACTGGTGTAAAAGTAGAATTGTTTTAGTTGCCCCTAGCAACCAATTAGATTGCACTTTTCATTTATCACAGGTCCTTTGGAAAATGAAAGTTGGAATTTGATTGGTTGCTAGAGGCAACTAAGACAATTCTACTTTTACACCAGTTTGATAAATATCCCCCATAGTATTTTTATGCAGCTTTGAAATAAAAGAAGTGATATTGAATTTGTCACTGATGTGCAGGATCTTCCTCTTCCCCTTTGAATCTTAAAAAAAACTGTTACGACGGGTTTTTTCAAATAAATTGATTAACTAGAAAGTTATACAGATTCATTTTAAAAAAATCTTCCAGTACTTATCAGCTGCAGTATGTTCTGCAGGAAGTGGTTTACCCTTTCTAGTCTAATACAGTGCTCTCTCCTGCCACCCCTGTCCATGTCAGGAACTGTCCAGAGCAGTAGCAAATCCCCATAGAGCAACATGACTGTTACTGTCATGGACAGAGGTGGCAGCAGAGAGTACTGTGACAGACTGGGAAGAATACACCACTTTCTGCAGGACATACAGCAGCTGATAAGTACTGGAAGGCTTAAGATTTTTTTTTAAAAAATAAAAAATCCCTCTGGAGTATCCCTTTAAGTCCTGCAAAGTTAGGGTGGTGGAATTGTTACCAAGCATAAACAGGGTTCCAATTTTATATTTACTGTAGGGCCCCCATTACCTGATTACAACCTCTGCTGGGAGGAGGATAAATCTGTACAATCTGTGGAGCTATGAGAGGAAAAAAAAAATAAAAATAAAGGAGGAAATAGATATCTGACATGAATTTTTCTAAATCTGAACAAAATGCGGATATTTTAAGTTAAAAGTGATCGTTAATCAGTAAAACGTGAAACGTATCCATAGACGAAAAGTAAAATGTCACTCAATGTCACTAGAAGTAAAAATATAATCCAAGAAGCATAAATATAACAGAGGGCTTTGTGCTGAAAGTGGATCCGTGTGACCAGAATAGCTCCAAAAGGACAGAAAGTATTCAAAAAGACCACAAGAAAAAGGGGGTGCTGGGGGGGCTTAAACAAACAAGTCATATTTTTTAATAATAATAATAATAATAGGCATAAATCTTATGAAAGCACATTCTGCCTCCACCCGGAGCGTTCTCCTTTAGTTTTGGCCTCGCACTAATCCCAGTGGCATGCTTGTGCTAATTAAAAACATTTTATAAATGAAATCCCATAAATATGTGGCGCACTGGAAATCCACAGAGCGGGGCCCAAGTGTCGGGAGATTATTGAAATGATTTTCTTTCACAAGCCGCCCTCACAAAATAGAAAATAATCCCGGGCCGACGATAATGGGACATTTCAGAGTGACACATTCAATTTTTATTAAAGGGCTCTGTGTGCCATGGCAAAATGCCCTCATCCATTAACTATGTACCTGATTGACAATCTATAGGGGAAAAAAACTAAAAAAAAAAAAAAAAAAAAATTAAGAAAAAATATTTATACAAGAGATTAGAATTTGTAATTTAACTCTATGGGGGAGAGATATCAAACTCATGTAATATAGAATTGTTTTAGTTGCCCCTAGCAACCAGTCAGATTCCACCTTTCATTTTCCAAAGAATCTGTGATGACTGAAAAGTGGAATCTGGTTGGTTGCTAGGGGCAACTAAGCCAGTTTCACTTTACACCAGGTTGCTAAAGTTTATAGAAGAAGGGAGTTTGTCTGTATAGCAGAAGCAGAATATGTCATTGGTTCCAAAAACTGAATATTATAGGAGGGCTAGTAGTTGTGGCGAATTACAGAAAACTTAGGCTATTCTCACCTGTGCAACCAATTTTTAATTGTCCAATTTCCTTTAAATAAGACTTGGCTGACACCAGTTAGTGGGATGAGCCAAGTATCTAATGTATATGGAGTCCTTCCAACTCTCCCCTAACAGCAAATGTTGGAGAAGGATGAAGGATCAGTCATGTAGGATTTCAATTTCCTATGTTCTTAGAGAGAAGTCATCACCAAGGGAGTAAGGCAACAGTTTATACACAAGCATGGTGAGTAGAGATGAGCAAACCTACAGTATATACTTACCATTAGAGATGAATAAACCTAGAGGATGCTCTACTGGTCCCCCTATATACTCACCATTAGAGATGAGTGAACCTTGAGCACACTGTACTGGTTCCCCTATATACGCACCATTAGGCTAGGTTCACACTATGTATCTGTGCGGCTGTATTGCGGGCGGTAAATCATCGTCCGGATTTTTCCGGTTCATGCGTACGCTGGAAAGTATACGATATACGGCTGCACAGTGCACACTATGTATGAATCTACAGCCCTATCGTAAACGGACCCGTAAAAAATGAACAAGACCATTGTTTGCGGCTGGAAATGCGGCCGTGGATTGACAGGCGGTCCGTACAGAGTACTTCAAAAATAGCCGGCAATGATGCCGAATGCCGATGCCTCTAATAGTTAATATATTAAATTAATAAAACACATTTTCTTTGTAATAAAGTCCCTTTCGTTGTTTAATAATTAAATTCTAACGAATCCATCATTGTGCAATTAAATATACGGTTAAAATAAATATATATATAAATAAATGTATATTTATATATATATTTATTTTTTGACAGTATATTTGATCGCACAATGATGGATTAGTTTAAATTAAATTATTGAACAACGAAACTGATTTTATTACAACAAAAATTTGTTTTATTAATTAAATATTAATTAGTACAGGAAGCTCCATAAGCCGTTAATTCATATTGCCGGTAATAGAGCATTCTGTACTAATCATCACTTTGCTTTAATTAAAACATCAAATGTTTCTTCTAATTATGTTATCACAATAGCATTATTAGAAGAAACATTTAGAATTATATGTGCGCTCAGCTGATTGGCTGTTCGGCTGAGCGCACGTATAATTAGCGGGTCCGCAGCACAGTGACTTCATTGTGCTGCGGACCAGCGAAGAGGACACATCGGGGGGAGGATAGAGCTCTCCCCACCCCCTCCCCTGCACTGCACCCCTCCCAGCAAGGAAGGGGGGTCACTTAACCCCTTCCTTGCTGGGATGGGTGCAGTCTGACATCAGTCTGGCCCCCAAGGGGTTAAGGGTGATGCAATACATCCTCCCTTAACCCCTTGGGGGCCAGACTGTAAGCAGCGATCTGTAAAGATGCTGCATACTGTAAGGAGCACAACACCGCTCACAATGATGGGTGTTGTGCTCCTGTTTGTGTGTTTTTTGTGTGTTTCTCCCTTTTTGTTTTTCAGATATCGGTATCCTGTGGATTACGTCGGATTCCGTGGACTACGTTGATGACCAGCGGTTGTTTTTTTTTTTTTAAATAAAATGGTCAATGAGGGGTGTGGGGGTGTTTTTATTTGAATAAAAAAAAAATCTCACTTGTGTCTTGTCTTTATTTCTTTACTTTATAGACTTAGTAGTGGAAGCCGTCTAATAGACGGAATCCATTACTAAGTTGGGGCCTAGTGTTAGCCGGTATAAAATGGTTAACACTAACCCCCCCATTATTACCCCAGTACCCAATGCCACCAGGGGTACTGGGAAGAGCCGGGTGCCAGTGGTCCCGGAGCGTCAAAATTGGCGCTCCTGGACCGGGCGGCAGCAGGCTGGTAAGATTTAGGCAGGGGAGGGCCTAAACCAATGGCTCTTCCCACCCTGGTGTTACCAGGCTGCTGTCGCTTGGTTTTTAACCCAGCTGGTTATAAAATAGGGGGGACCCTATGCGGTTTTTTTTAATAATTTATTTATTTAAAAAAAATAACGCATAGGGTCCCCCCTATTTTTATAACCAGCCGGGTTAAAAACCAAACGACAGCAGCCTGGTAACACCAGGGTGGGAAGAGCCATTGGTTTAGGCCCTCCCCAGCCTTAATCTTACCAGCCTGCTGCCGCCCGGTCCGGGAGCGCCAATTTTGACGCTCCGGGACCACTGGCACCCGGCTCTTCCCAGTACCCCTGGTGGCATTGGGTACTGGGGTAATAATGGGGGGTTAGTGTTAGCCATTTTATACCGGCTAACACTAGGCCCCAACTTAGTAATGGATTCCGTCTATTAGACGGCTTCCACTACTAAGTCTATAAAGTAAAGAAATAAAGACAACACACAAGTGAAAAAAATTTTTTTATTCAAATAAAAACACCCCCACACCCCTCATTGACCATTTTATAAAAAAAAAAAAACACCAAACAACCGCTGGTCATCGACGTAGTCCACGGAAACCGACGTAATCCACTGGATACCTATATCTGAAAAACAAAAAGGGAGAAACACACAAAAAACACACAAACAGGAGCACAACACCCATCATTGTGAGCGGTGTTGTGCTCCTTACAGTATGCAGCATCTTTACAGATCACTGCTTACAGTCTGGCCCCCAAGGGGTTAAGGGAGGATGTATTGCATCCCCCTTAACCCCTTGGGGGCCAGACTGATGTCAGACTGCACCCATCCCAGCAAGGAAGGGGTTAAGTGACCCCCCTTCCTTGCTGGGAGGGTGCAGTGCAGGGGAGGGGGTGGGGAGAGCTCTATACTCACCCCGATGTGTCCTCTTCGCTGGTCCGCAGCACAATGAAGTCACTGTGCTGCGGAACCGCTAATTATATGTGCGCTCAGCCGATCAGCCAATCAGCTGAGCGCACATATAATTCTAAATGTTTCTTCTAATAATGCTATTGTGATAACATAATTAGAAGAAACATTTGATGTTTTCATTAAAGTAAAGTGATGATTAGTACAGAATGCTCTTTTGCCGGCAATATGAATTAACGGCTTATGGAGCTTCCTGTACTAATTAATATTTAATAAAACACATTTTCGTTGTAATAAAGTCAGTTTTGTTGTTCAATAATTAAATTTAAAACGAATCCATCATTGTGCAATTAAATATACTGTCAAAAAATAAATATATATATAAATATACATTTATTTATATATATATTTATTTTAACAGTATATTTAATTGCAAAATGATGGATTCGTTTAAATTTAATTATTGAACAATGAAAGGGACTTTATTACAACGAAAATGTGTTTTATTAATTAAATATATTAACCATGAGAGGCATCGGCATTACTGCAGAGGATCGCAAACCCCGGTAATAGCGATTCATGTAAACTGTTTCCCTGCTTTCCCAGATGCATCCAGAGGTGTTTGCATCACTTTCTAAAGATTTTTTTTTTTTTTTAGTTGAACCAGATTTCCAAGTAAATGACCGTATGTTTTGAGCCGCATGTTTATTTTTTCCCACGGCCGTAGTTTCATCCGCACATTTACAGCCGCATAAAAAATACAGCCGCACACATACATAGTGTGAACATAGCCTTAAAGATGAGTGAACCTCAAGCACGCTCTACTGGTCCCCCTACATGCTCATCATTAGAGATGAGTGAACCTTGAGCACACTCTTATGGTCCCCCTATATACTCACCATTAGAGATGAGTGAACCTCAAGTACGCTCTACTGTTCCCCCTATATATGCACCATTAGAGATGAGTGAACCTTGAGCACGCTGTACTGGTCCC